>NC_091727.1:84693560-84996590 GCF_042477335.2 Ovis canadensis
AAATTCAGGATAAATAGATCGGAGACCTGAAGACAACTTTGGGCTCAGGTACTTGAAGGCTGGAATTCTATGATATGATGCATAATTTATCTAGTGGATAGTGGCTGTCAAAATTTTAGATGTGGAATCTCTTATTCCAAGTGAAGCCTTCCACAGAAATCCACTTCACAAATATAAACAAGGCTGAACACTCTGGTGGAAGTGAGGTCTGTAATCCCAGAGTTCTGCCTACCCACTCACAGAAGTTGGCTCTGACACTCAGCCATAGCACTCCAAAGACTTCCTGACCACAGCTGGGAAGGCTCTGTCCTGGAAGACCCTTCTTCAGACATGGACCTTATGCTCCTGCAGACACCTATCTGTGTGGACTCCAGTCTGTCCAATGCACTAACTTCTAAACTTACTGTCTGGGTTTCCAGCACCATCAACAAATATCACCTTAATCTCTGCATTCTTAACATAAGTTATGATCCTGTTTCTTGTTTCCCAAATTCTTCATTGCCCAGAGAGTTTATTTCTGGAGTTGTTAATCAGCTCCACTGATCAGTTTGTCTACTGTTTAATCAATAACACAGGATATTTTTTAAAAATTTTTATTTATCTTTTAATGGAATGATAATAGCTTTACAGAATTCTCTTGTTTTCTGTCAGACATCAGGAAGAATCATCCATGGGTATACACTGATTACTACAACCTGTTCTTAAAATCAGGTATTTTAAGAAAGTAGAATTTTATCCTATTTTTTTTCCTATTTAGAAAAATTTATTGAACATAATTCCTGCATCACAGTTATTGAAAGAAAAACTTAATTTTCCCTGAAAGCACCCTGTCATTTTACATGATCTATACCTTAAAAGTTTTCATATTAAAAATACAGGTTAAATATGAAATTAGTAAAATGCAGCATATAAAACATCATGCTGAGCAAAATCAAGTCCAAAAGAAAAGTTACCATGTATCAATAGAATAGTTCCCACAGTATTTATGATGTTTCCTATGTAAATCATATTTGAATGCAACTTTTAGAACCATATTTAAATGTATTTTGCAATTTGTTAACTAAGCATCCACATTTTCCTTCCACCACATAATCTGTTGCTCTGATTATGTTGGCAACATCTGCTAGGATCCACAAAATGCAGCAAGATCAGTTATTTCTCATGATTCGAGAAATCTGGTTCACCTTTAGTGTAGTTTCCTGAGATTTCTGCCCCACTGAAGTAAAAACCAGGATTTTCTTTCTGGAATCTCCCTAATGTAAATTTTCTCTGCATTTGGTCTTGAACCCAAGGGTGAGCTGCATATTCATATTCTAGAAGAGAAGTCCGACAATTTGCTGCATCTCTCCTCATTTTTGTAAGAACAATACGGATCATTTTTCTATCCTCCAGAGTCCATGTTCCCTCATTAGCTATTGCAGAGTCAGAGTTTGCCCCGCCACTACCTTGAGGATCTTGTGGCCACCCATAGCCACTGCCACATGCTTGCTCTGCAGGCTGCACTGGCTATCCTGGGTGCAAGTGCCTGACGGTATTTGAACTTCAGTGAACACCTCCTCCAAGGTCTGGTACCACTGGCCCCATGGCGTTCCACATGAAACCACCCCACTGCAAGCCTCAAATGGGGCTGACATACTCTAGTCGCCTCCTGGCCATGGTGGCACTGAGCAAGCAGCTACTGTACTTTTTCATAATTGTTTTAGCTATTCTTGTTCTTTTGTCCTTCCATTAGTTTTTTTGTCCTTCCATAAACTTTTTGAATCGCTTGTTTATATCTACAAAAAAAATTCTGCTGGAATTTAAAGCAATTTTGACATTGCTTTAAATGTATGGATCAATTTAGTGAAAACAGACATCATCACTACGTTGAGTTGACCAATCTATGATACTTATCTCTATTTATTTACTATTTATTTAGGTCTCGATTTCTTTCATTAGCATTTTGTAGCTTTCAACACATAGATCTTGTGCTTGTCTTGTTAGATTTATACCTAAATGTTGCAATTTTGGAAAATGGTAATTTTTTTCTGAAGAGGAAATTCATATATTAATGGAGATAATTTAAAAGATTTCTTGTTACATATGAAATGAAACTTAGTGGATATTTCTGGGCACATAACTTTTCAGCTGAAACGAAAGCCTTCTAAAACTTAAAATTTTTATAATAACTTAGGAATCTATTTGAGCACTATAGAAGCAACATATACTCATCACGGAAATCAGAGCATTTGAATCAGTTCTAATGAGGTGGATGAAACTGGAGCCTACTATACAGAGAGAATTACATCAGAAAGAAAAACACTAATACAGTATACTAACACATATATATGGAATTTAGAAAGATGGTAACAATGATGCTATATGGGAGACAGCAAAAGAAACACAGATGTAAAGAACAGACTTTGGGACTCTGTGGGAGAAGGCGAGGGTGGGATGAGTTGAGAGAATAGCATTGAAGCATGTATATTACCATATGTGAAATAGATCGCCAGTCCAGGTTCGATGCATGAGACAGGGTGCTCAGGGCCGGGGCACTGGGATGATCCTGAGGGATGAGATGGGGAGGGAGGTAAGAGAGGGTGTTCAGGATGGGGGACACATGTACACCCATGGCTGATTCATGTCAATGTATGGCAAAAAAACATTAAAATATTGTAAAGTAATTAGCCTTCAATTAAAATAAATAAATTAATTAAAATAAAGAAATCAGAGTAAATAATACTCATCATAACTCATCAGAAAATGGTGTTTAAAAGTTTTGGTTTCTAATTTTTAAAATTGTAGTTGTATGTAAATACAGTAAATTTTATGTGTTGATCTTATATCTTTCAACCTTGGGATTTTCTTTGACTCCCTCCTAGGTTGCCAGATGTGAAAAAGCCCACAGAGTGCCAAGCCAGCAAATGATCCTACGCCCTTCTGAAGCTGTACCCTCACTACAAGAGGTTCTTCCAGGTGCCATGGTGCCAGGTGCTTCACCCTTTGAAAAGATCATGGGCTGGCCCGCCAGGTACCTGCCCACTCAGCCTAAGTCCTTGGACCCCAGAAAGTAAAGGTTAGAGTCACAATAGGGTTTTTTGCACCAGAGAGGAATCTAAAGACAGCTGTACCAGTACCTACTGTGTACTAAACTCTGACTGGTGCCCAAGAAGGCTGCTAGGGATAACAGGAGGCAGGGTCAGGCCTGCACATTGATTTATGGCAATTTCTGTCTATAATCTCATTAAGCAAGAATGTTCTCCTTTCTTCTGATGCAAGAACAATCTCAGCCCAAGTCTCTGCTACCCTCCACGTGGCTGAACTTGCCTGAGCATCTGCACAGGTGCCATTAGGCACACTGAAAATCAGGGATTTCTTGTGAGGCATGTATCAGACAAGAGACAGAAGAAGGATGATTACTTACTCTTTTAAAATTGAAGCTGGCATGTCCATTAAGGAAGCATTTTTCACCTAGTAGGAATATTCTAGAGTTTTAGGAATTCAGCCTTAGTAGATGTTTGTTTCATGGTCTTTCCTCATCTACAAGGGAGATGCTATGGACTCAATAGTGTCCCCCTAAAATTCATATGTTGAAGCTTAACCCCCTATGTGATGTATTTGGGGATGGAGCCTTTGGGACGTAATGAGGTTTAGATGAGGTTTTGAGGGTAGGGCCCTCAATATGAGATCAGTGCCCCTATACAAAATGATACCACAGAACTTGCTTCTTCTCTCTCTCTCTCTCCCTCCTGCCACGTGAGGGCATAGTGAGAAGGGGGCCACATACAAGCCAGGTAGAGAGTTCACACCAGGTACCAACCATCAAGCCATCTTGATTTCTAGCTTCCCAGGCTCCAGAACTGTGAGAAATAAACATCTGTTGTTTCAGCTACACACAGTCTATGATATTCTGTTATGGGAGCCTGACCCCACCCTGGTTAATAGCATGTGATCCTGGGAAGATGCCCAAACCCTGGGGCCCCAGTTCTTCATCTGTGCAGCAAACAGGTATGAGGAGCCCTGTCTGTAGGACTGCAAGGATATAAATAAAGCACCTCACACAGAACCTGGTTTGATCTTTATGATTAGCAGTTATTTGTACTAGTATTTGGATCTCAATTTCACAACTCTGGGCTCTGGGAAATTTTGTTGTTGCTGTTACCTAAGATATCTTAGACAGCATGCAACACAATATGACAGAGAATGCTAATTTAGCCAGAAACTTTGTTTTATTAATAAAACTTAGCAGGATCTCCTTCCTTGAGGATCTACCACTTAATTCAGGCATGGAGGAGTCTTCCCCAGCTGGATGCAACTCAAAGCTTCTACAATTTGTCAAGAACCAACTCCTTCTCTCCCTCCCAGCTCTCCCATCCAAACTATGATTTTCACTAATTCCACCTCTACCAAAAATCTATACACTACTTAAGAGTTGCCCCTAATACTCTCAAGATTACCTAATAATAATGCCATGGACTCTGGCTCTCCCAGACCAGGGAAAACAGTTCTTGTCCACGGACTTCTTGGCATCACTCTCAAGAGGTGTGACCACATATTGAAAAGAAATCCTAGCAGATGGAGAGTAGAAAACAACTACTTCATCCCTGTGGCCAACAGCAATGCGACAAGAGTCAAGGCCCCTTCCCTCTTGTCCCAGGATGAGATCTCTCTAGGGTTTACCCAGGATCCAAAAGGACTGCAGTCCATGGAATTCTCCAGGGCAGAATACTGGAGTGGGTAGCCTTTCCCTTCTTCAGGGGATCTTCCCAACCCAGGGACCAAACCTAGGTCTCCCGCATTGCAGGTGGATTCTTTACCAGCTGAGCCACAAGGAAGCCCTCCAAAAGGACACCTCATAGTAATGATCCATTTCAGATTTTCCCCTCACCCCCAAGACACACAGTTTGCAAGTCTGAGGGCTGCCACCACTGAGCTTCATCACAATCACCTCTCATCATCATCTCTCACAGGAACTCTAGCTTCCCAAAGCCCCAAACTGCCCTGGCTCTGGCACTGACACTCCAGTGCTCCTTCTGGAGCCCCACCACCCTGCCCCATGTTGCCCTGTTCTGTGGGATTAGGGACATCTCTCCATCTTCCTTCTGTGACTGCAGTTCTTAGACCATCACTCTAGGTGTGGGTGTGTCCTGCTTCTCTCAGTGTCCCCACTGCTAACACAGGGCCTTCCACAGAACACAGGCTCTATGAAGGTCTTGGGAATAAATAAGCCAGTGAGCAGAGGCTTATTCATTCAGATTTTCTGCTACTTTCTTAAATAAGCCAAACAAATCCAGGTTATACATATATATTTTAATTTTACAGAATGACAGAAGAAGAGGATAAAAATTCAATAATTAACAACCATTTACTTTTATTTCTCTATTTCTTGATCCCATTAATTGTACTGCTAATTATTTTCACATTTCCAAGTAAATTCCTGTTCCAATGCTATGTTATCTAATTTGGGATCACAATAAATGACTGAAGGCTTCCTAACTGATTTTACAAATAGCAAAACTCAGTCTTGAATTGGATAAGTACAAATACACATGAGATCAACATGAACTCAGATCAATTTTCTCATACCTTCTTAAATAACCCAGGAAAATCCAAATAAACAGAGATAGCTTAGATGTACAAAATGATAGTCAAAAAGTATAAGAAGCAAGACTTCACTACAATCAGTTTTTATTTTAGAATTCTTCCACCAACTGTGTAACTACTAAGTAAGTTCACATTTCCAAAATCATTCTAATTCCATATATCTTGTTCAAAACCATGAAATAAAATGGAAGAGTTCCTAATTTCTTTTTACAAAATAGCAAAACTCTTGTTCTTGAAATGGGTAAGTACAAACACTGTGTGATCAATGTCATTGACATAGACACTGAAACTCCTTAAGCCTTCTATTAAAAAGGAGTAACACCTGAAAAATTCCTAAAGAAAATAGAGGTGAGTCCCCATGTCATTGTAGAGAAAAGCAACACAAAGATGCCACATACCAGGTTCCCCCAATGGGCCTAGGCCCTCACTGCTGAGAAGGCTGACTGCTCCCTCGTCAGTCACAGAGGGAAAGATCAGCCTCCCTTCCTGCCCCCAGGACAAGCTGTTGGACGTGGGCCTGGAAGGAGCTTGGCTGCTTCTCTGGCTCAGAGTTCCCCTTTCTCCTCCCTCACAGCCTCTGCAGAGGGGGTGGAAGGAGCTGGGATGTTTTCAACTGACTCTGTCCAGATATTCCAGGACTTTAAATTTGCTGGTCTCCGCATAGGCCCGGGGACCCCACAGGAACTCGTAGCGAGCAGGATTGCTGTCAGGCACCTGCCGGTACTCTAGGTAACCCTCCTGCACCCACACTTGGGTCAGCAGCTCCCTAGGCTCCCCATAGATGTAGTGCTCACTCCCGGGACACACTCCTATCCTGCTGAGTGCACCCCAGATCGCCTCCTCAGGGGCACAGTTGACCTCCACAGCAATCAGGCACAGGACCATCACCAGGAGGCCAGCCTTGGGCAACCTCTGCTCATCCCTCAGCGTCTCATTCAGGGTGAGGCCCAGGGTGGGGACCAGGATATAGGTGTAATCACTGGGGTCCACCTCCTTCACCTCCAAACCAAAGACCAGCTGCAGGTACTCTGAGGCTTGACCGAGGACCACCGCGAAGTGGTCCTGGTAATCTATGAGGATACTACTCAGCACTTCTGCCTTTGTGATTGGCTCCCTGGCAAGATACCTACTGACCAGGAATTGTACCAGCTCATTCTTCTTCACCCGTAGTGCATCTTGGAGTGAGGACCTGGCATGTTCGTGGTCATGCGAGGTGCTTGGCACTTCATCTTGCCTGCTGAGGCCATGGTCTTCAGATTGGCTCCCTGGAGTGGCAGCCATGGCAGTGGGAGAGGGGCAGACACCTGCAGGGGCCTGGGGGAGACTGGCTGTTGCAGCAGCAGCCCCCTCCTCCAGGGTGCCCCAGACCGGGAGAGAGGAGGAGGAAGCGGCATCTCCTTCCACCACCTGCTCCACCTCCTCCACCTGCTCTTCTTCCTCCATCTGCTCCTCTTCTTCTATTTGCTCCTCCTCCTCCTCCTCCTCCTCACTCCAAATGAACTGTGCCTCCATCAGATCATCGTCCTCTCCTGGATCCTGAAAGACTCTCTCAGGCAGGCGGAGCTCATGCATCCCAGGCATGATGACTGGGGTGGAACTGCAGACAGGAGTGAGGAAGAGGGACAGATAGGGACCACAGGCCTGTGGGAGAGGGGGGTTGTGAGCGGCCTCAGCTGAGAAACCCACCCTGGGCCGTCTGACTCAGGCCACTTATAGGTCTCCTCTTGAGGGGTACTCTCGGGCTTCATAGACGAGCTCCTGCTGAGCAGCCTGACTCCTGGCTACCTGAAGGAGGATGTGAAGTGGCTCCCTAGGGTGCAGGCAGCACAGCTTGAGGTTCCGGGGCTGACTCAGAGGGAGAATTAAGGCCTTGTGGAGTCCCCTCTGTTCTGGGATAGGGAGTCCCTGGTGCACACTCAGAGGAAAACAACTCACCTTGACTCCTGGCACTTCCTGGATCTCCTCTGCTTTCTGACCTCAGGACACCGGCCTCAGACCTCTGCCTTTGCCTCCTGGTTCCTGGAGCCCCTGTGAGAGAAATGGAAGGGGCACCTTGGGGGTAGACTGTGGCACAGACTTAGGCCTTCTGTGATGGTAGGAGGGGTGGAATCTGTGACGTCCCCCCATTGTGCAGTGGGAGGTCCCCTCGGGGATCCCTTGTAGTGCTCACCTTTCCCCTGGCCGGCCTGGACCCTCCCCTTTGGGACCTGCAGAGAAACTCAGAACAAGACCCGAGTCTGGACAAAAAGCACTGAAGGGCCCCACGTGCGGCTGTACCTGCCCAGGGCCTCCCGCGGGTCCTAGGCTGGGGAGATGCTTGGGCCTCAGCTTCTCACGTCCTGCCAGGCCTTCCAGCACTGACCACAGGGGCAGGGGTCTGCTCAGTCCTCCCTCGAGGTCCGGGGAGTCCACCCTCAGCGGACCTGAAGCCTCTGCCCTCTGCCTAAACACCTCACCTCCCGAGGCCCTAAGCCAGAGGTCAAGGAAATACTCACCCTGGCTCACCCCGTTCCAGGGCCTCCATGAGCCCTTACAAGGGCCAGGATCCCTGCCTCCCTACTGCGGTATAACCACCTCAGTCATTCCTCACATGGAACCTAGACTCCAGGCAGGACTGGGGATTGTCCCGTCTGCCATTTTGAGACCCCACAGCTATCAGAAGGTCCCCAGTCTCTCTGAGACCCGATGTCAGGATAGGCTGCACATGGTCTTTCCACCCGGGGAATACCAGGGTCCCCTCTGGGGTCCAGCTCCCCTCACTCCTCCCTCAGGGTCCTCACCTTGACTCCCACTAAGACCTGGGCTCCGTCTTCTCCACACCTGAGGCCCGGCTTCTCAAACCAGGGCCCCAGTCTCTCTGAGACCCGGATGTCAGGAAGCCCGCCCCTTGTACCAGGTCCCCAGTCTGAAACCCGGATGTCAGGAAGTCCGCCCCTTACACCAGGTCCCCAGTCTGAGACCCGGATGTCAGGAAGTCCGCCCCTTGTACCAGGTCCCCAGTCTGAGACCCGGATGTCAGGAAGTCCGCCCCTTGTACCAGGTCCCCAGTCTGAGACCCGGATGTCAGGAAGTTAGCGCATGCCTGTTGCGCTCATCCTACTCCACGGTCTCCCTGGACCGACAACAGAGATGGGCTTCTCTGGGGTCCAGGGTCCTTTAGTTCCTCCTCAGAGTCCTTAACTTGACACTCCACAGACCTGGGAATCGGCCCACCTGAGGCCTCGCCCCATATGCGAGGTGCCCAATATGAGACCCGGATGTCAGGAAGTCAGGCCATGCCTGTTGTGCTCATCGTACTCCAGGGTCATGCAGGACCAACAGCCAGGATGGGCTTCTCTTGGTCTCCTCTGATTGGAGTCCAGCATCCCCTCAGTCCTCCCTCAGGGTCCTCACCTAAACTGCTTCAGAACCTAAGAATCTCCCCTCCAATCTCTGAGGCCCCGCCCCTTCTATCAAGTCTCCAATGTCTCTGAGACTCTGAGCTCATGCCCCTACCAGAGTTGCCCTGGGCTGACCGCAGGTGCCGGGACCTGTGGGGTTCCCTGTGTCCTCCCTCAAGGTCCTCATCTTGAGCCCTGGCAGGTCTCAGGATGCCCCTTGTGTTGACTGGAGGTGGAACCCTCACGCCAAGGCCGTCACTGCCCTGAGACCCCCAGGGGGAATCTGTGGACATGACATCAGGGCTCCAAGCCCAGGGCTTCCCCGAGCTGAGATGATGCCCTGGGCATTCCTCAACCCTCCTTCTGCTCTTCACTTTGACTCTCAGCAGGTCTGGGTACCACCCTCTCACCCTGACCTTGCTCCCCATAGAACCAGGCTCTACCCAGCCAGGACCCCTGAGAGGCAAGCGGGAGTAGGGGGCTCATTCCTACAACCCTGCCAGGGTCTCCCAGGGCTGAGAGCATTGACAACCTGGATGTCCTGGGGTCCCAGAGCCCCCCTCAGGGTTCTAGCTTGACTCCTAGCACAGCTGGGCTCCTTCACTCTGCTGACCTGAACCCAGATACCTGACTCAGGCCCTCACTCCTCCCTTCCCATCGGGATCAGTGACGTCCCATCTGGACGCCATGACCCCTGGTCCCCCAGGGCTGTAGGGAGGGCTGCACATGCATCCTCTGGGGACCCTCAGTCTCCTCTGGTTCTCACCTTGAGTCTCTGCAGGATGCGGGCCCCCTCCCACTGCCCACCTGAGACTGCACCCCACAGACCAAGCCTCTGACTCTGCACGTTCACTGAGAAACTGAGGAGGAGGTGGGGGGCTCAGCTTGACAGCTCGGACTGGGGCCCCCAGGAGTCCCAGCAGGGGTGAAGTTGTATTCTATGGGACCCTCTGTTCCAGGGTGACTGGACCCCCTCATCCTCACTCAGGAGGGGGCCTCATTAACCCTTGAGAGAAGGTTGCAGTCCCAGCGCAGATGCTGGATGGGGAGCTATTGTGCCCATGACCTTGGGGGAGCACAGGTAACCAGATACCTTCCCATGGGGGCCCCTCAGCAGCAGCCAGATTTTAGAATCCTTTGTTCTGCCAGACTTCTTTTCTACACTGAAGAGGTTGAATGGTGGAATTTGGTGAAGTCCTGTTGTTTTCAGGTTGTCTGCATTGTCCAGAAAACTCAGGAGTGGCCACAGTACTGGAAAAGGTCAGTTTTCATCCCAATCCCAAAGAAGGACGATGCCAAATAATTCAAACTACTGCACAATTGCATTCATTTCACATGCTAGCAAAATTCTTCAAGCTAGGTTTCAACAGTATATGAACCAAAAACTTCCAGATATACAAGCTGGATTTAGCAAAGACAGAGACCGAACAACAACATAGTCAAGCGCTGATAATTTCATGACAGAATACCTACCCTTACTATTTGTGGTTAACTTTTTATTCTATTTTTCATCTATTCCTTCAGTCAGTTCAGTTCAGTCGCTCAGTCATGAACGACTCTTTGTGACCCCACGGACTGAAGCGCACCAGGCTTCCCTGTCCTTCACAATCTCCTGAGTTTGTGCAGCATGTCCACTGAGTTGATGATGCCATCCAATCATCTTATTCTCTGTTGCCTCCTTCTCCTCCTGCTCTCAATCTTTCCCAACATCAGAGTCTTTTCGAAGGAGTCACTTCTTCGCATCTGGTGACTGACGTATTGGAGCTTCAGCTTCAGCATCAGTCCTTCCGATAAATATTCAGGGTTGATTTCCTTTAGGATTGACTGGTTGGATCTCCTTGCAGTCCAAGAGACTCTCAAGAGTCTTCTCCAGCACTATAGGTCAAAAGCATCAATTCTTCAGCCCTCAGCCTTTTTTATGGTCCAACTGTCACATTCGTACATGACTACTGAAAAACCATAGCTTTGACTATACAAATCTTTGTTGGCAAACTGATGTCTCTGCTTTTTAATATGCTGTTTAGTTTTGTCATAGTTTTTCTTCCAAGGAGCAAGCATCTTTTAAAAAAACTTTATGGCTGCAGTCACCATCCAGATTTATTTTGGAGCCCAAGAGAATAAAGTCTGTCACTGTTTCCATTGTTTCCCGATCTATTTACCATGACATAATGGGACCATATGACATGATGGGACCAGATGCCATGATCTTTGTTTTTTGAATGTTGAGTTTTAAGCCACCTTTTCCACTTTCCTCTTTCACCTTCATCAGGAGGCTCTTTAGTTCCTCTTTGCTTTCTACCATAAGGATGGTGTTATTTGCATATCTGAGGTTATTGATATTTCTCCTGGTAATCTTGATTCCAGCTTGTGCTTCATCCAGCCCAGCATTTTACATGATGTACTCTGCATATGGCACAGATGGTAAAGAATCTGCCCGCAATGTGAGAGACCCAGGTTTGATCCTTGGGTGGGGAAGATCCCCTGGAGAAGGGAATGGCAACCCACTCCAGTATTTTTGCCTGGATAATCCCATGGACAGAGGAGCCTGCAGGGCTACAGTCCATGGGATGGCAAAGAATTGGACACGACTGAGTGACCAACACTTTCACTTTCACTCTGCATGCAAATTAAATAAACGGGGTGACAATACACAGCCTTGACACACTCCTTTCCCAATTTTGAACCAGTCTATTGTTCCATGTTCGGTTCTAACTGTTGCTTCTGACATGCATACAGGTTTTTTTAGGAGACAAGTAAAGTGGTATGGGATTCCCATCTCTTTAAGAATTTTCCAGTTTGTTGTAATCCATACAGTCAAAAGTTTTAGCATAGTCAATAAAAAAGAAACATGTTTTTCTGGAAATTTATTATGATCCAACAGATGTTGGCAATTTAATATCTGGTTCTTTTGCCTTTTCTCAACCTAGCTTATACATCTGGAAATTCTTAGTTCACATATTGTGAAGCTTAGCTTGAAGGATTTTGAGCATTAACTTGCTATCATGTAAAATGAGTGCAATTATCTGGTAGTTTGAACATTCTTTGGCATTGCTTTTCTTTGGGATTAGAATGAAAACTGACCTTTTCCAGTCCTGTGGCCACTGCTGAGTTTTCCAAATTTGCTGGCATATTGAATGCAGCACTTTCACAGCATTATCTTTTGGGACTTGAAACAGATCAGCTGAAATCTCATCACTTCCACTAGTTTTGTTTGTAGTGATGCTTCCTAAGGCCCACTTGACTTCACACTCCAGGATTTCTGGCTCTAGGTGAGTGACCACACCATCGTGATTATCCAGGTCATTAAGCCCTTTTTAAATGATTCTTCTGTGTATTCTTGCTACCTCATCTTAATCTCTTCTGCTTCTGTTAGGTCCATACCATTTCTGTCCTTTATTGTGCCCATCTTTGCATGGAATGTTCCTTTGATATCTATAATTTTCTTGGAGAGATCTCTAGTCTTTCCCATTGTATTGTTTTCTTCTTTCTTTGCATTGGTCACTTAAGAAGGCTTTCTTATCTCTCCTTGCTATTCTTTGGAACTCTGCATTCGTTTGGGTGTATCTTTCCCTTTCTCCTTTGTCTTTCACTTCTCTTCTTTTCTCAGTTATTTATAAGGCCTCCTCAGACAACCATTTTGCCTTCTTTCATTTCTTTTTCTTTGGGATGGTTTTGATCACTGCCTCCTGTACAATGTTACAAATCTCAGTCCATAGTTCTTTAGGCACTCCTATGGTAGAAACTTAGATTATTGATTTTAGAACTTTTTTCTTTTCTAATTTGTACTTTCAATGCTATAAATTCCATGTTAGCACTGCTTTTGCTGCAGCCTACAAGTTTTGATAAGTTGTGCTTTTATTTTCATTTAGTTCAAGATATTCTTTTCATTTCTCTGAGATTTCTACTTTGACCCATATATTATTTACAGATCTGTGGTTTAATTTTCAAGTAGTTTGGAATTTGTCAACAATTTTTGTTATTGATTTCTAGCCTAATTCCATTGTAGACTGAGAAGGTGCATTTTATGGGCCTGAATGTGATCTATTTTGGTGCATGTTTCATGTGATCTTGAGAAGAATGTGTATCCTGCTGTTGTTGGACGAAGCAGTCTATAGATGTCAATTATATCCAGTTGACTGCTGATGTTTTTGGATTCAGTTATGTGAGAGGAGCTACCCTATGCCCAAGGTCAGGGGTGGCAGCCGAGAGGAACCACCACACGCCCGAGATCAGGGGAGGCGGCCGAGAGGAGCAACCCCACATCCAAGGAGCAGTAGCTGCGTGGGCTCAGGAGGGCCAAGAGGAGCTACTCCATGTTCAAGGTCAGGAGGGGTGGCTGTGAGGAGATACCCTTAGTCCAAAGTAAGGAGCAGCGGCTGCACTTTGCTGGAGCAGCCATGAAGAGATACCCCACATCCAAGGTATGACAAACCCAAGTAAGGTGGTAGGTGTTGCGAGACGGCAACAGAGGGCAGACACACTAAAACCATAATCACAGAAAACTAGCCAATCTGATCACACGGACCACAGCCTTGTATAACTCACTGTAACTAAGCCATGCTGTGTGGGGCCACCCAGGATGGGCGGGTCCTGGTGAAGAAGTCTGACAGACTGTGGGCCACTGGAGAAGGGAATGGCAAACCACTCAGTATTCTTGCCTTGAGAACCCCATGAACAGTATGAAAAGACAAAATGATAGGATACTGAAAGAGGAACTCCCCGGATCGGTAGGTGCCCAATATGGTCCTGGAGGTCAGTGGAAAAATAACTCCAGAAAGAATGAAGGGATGAAGCCAAAGCGAAAACAATACCCAGTTGTGGATGTGACTGGTGATAGAAGCAAGGTCCAATGCTATAAAGAGCAATATTGCATAGGAACCTGAAATGTCAGGTCCATGAATCAAGGCAACTTGGAAGTGGACAAAGAGGAGATGGCAAGAGTGAACGTTGACATTCTAGGAATCAGCAAACTAAAATGGACTGGAATAGGTGAATTTAACTCAGATGACCATTATGTCTACTACTGTGAGCAGGAATCCCTTAGAAGAAATGGAGTAGCCATCATGGTCAAGAAGAGAGTCTGAAACGCAGTATTGGATGCAATCTCAAAAATGACAGAATGATCTCTGTTTGTTTCCAAGGGAAACCATTCAATATCATGGTGATCCAAGCCTGTGCCCCAACCAGTAATGCTGAAGAAGCTGATGTTGAATGGTTCTGTGAAGACCTACAAGACCTGTTAGAATTAACACCCCAAAGAGATATCTTTTTCATTGTAGGAGACTGGAAGGCAAAAGTAGGAAGTCAAGAAACACCTGGAGTAACAGGCAAATTTGGCCTTGGAATATGGAATGAAGCAGGGCAAAGGCTAATAGAGTTTTGCCAATAAAATGCACTGGTCATAGCAAACACTCTTTTCCAACAACACAAGAGAAGACGCTACACATGGACATCACCAGATGGTCAACACTGAAATCAGATTGATATATTCTTTGCAGGCAAAGATGGAGAAGGTCTACACAGTCAGCAAAAACAAGACCGGGAGCTGACTATGGCTCAGATCATGAGCTCCTTATTGCCAAATTCAGACTTAATTTGAAGAAAGTAGGGAAAACCACTAGACCATTCAGGTATGACCTAAATCAAATCCCTTATGATTATACAGTGGAAGTGAGAAATAGATTTAAGGGACTAGATCTGATAGACAGAGTGCCTGATGAACTATGGACGGAGATTCATGACATTGTAGAGGAGACAGGGATCAAGACCATCTCCATGGAAATGAAATGCAAAAAAGCAAAATGGCTGTCTGGGGAGGCCTTACAAATAGTTGTGAACAGAAGGGAAGTGAAAAGCAAAGGAGAAAAGGAAAGATATACCCATTTGAATGCAGAGTTCCAAAGAATAGGAAGGCAGATAAGAAAGCCTTCCTTAGCGATCAATGCAAAGAAATAGAGGAAAAGAACAGAATGTGAAAGACTAGTGATCTCTTCAAGAAAATTAGAGATACCAAGGGAACATTTCATGCAAAGATGGGGTCGATAAAGGACAGAAATGGTATGGACCTAACAGAAGCAGAAGATATTAAGAAGAGGTGGCAAGAATACACAGGAGAACTGTACAAAAAAAAGTGCTTCATGACCCAGATAATCACGATGGTGTGATCACTCACCTAGAGCCAGACATCGTGGAATGTGAAGTCAAGTGGGCCTTAGAAAGCATCACTACGAACAAAGCTAGTGGAGGTGATGGAATTCCAGTTGAGCTATGTCAAATCCTGAAAGATGATGCTGTGAAAATGCTGCAGTCAATATGCCAGCAAATTTGGAAAACTCAGCAGTGGCCACAGAACTGGAAAAGTCAGTTTTCATTCTAATCCCAAAGGAAGGAAATGCCAAAGAATGCTCAAACTACTGCACAATTGCACTTATCTCACATGCTAGTAAAGTAATGCTCAAAATTCTCCAAGCCAGGCTTCAGCAATACGTGAACTAAGAATTTCCAGATGTTAAAGCTGGTTGTAGAAAAGGCAGAAGAACCAGAAATCAAATTGCCAACATCTGCTGGATCATCAAAAAGCAAGAGAGTTCCAGAAAAAAACATCTACTTCTGCTTTTTTGACTATGCCAAAGCCTTTGACTGTGTGGATCACAAGAAACTGTGGAAAATTCTGAAAGAGATGAGAATACCAGATCACCTGACCTGCCTCTTGAGAAACCTAAATGCAGGTCAGGAAGCAACAGTTAGAACTGGACATGGAACAACAGACTGGTTCCAAATAGGAAAAGGAGTACATCAAGGCTGTATATTGTTACCCTGCTTATTTAACTTATATGCAGAGTACATCATGAGAAACACTGGGCTGGAAGAAGCACAAGCTGGAATCAAGATTGCTGGGAGAAATATCAATAACCTCAGATATGCAGATGACACCACCCTCATGGCAGAAAGTGAAGAGGAGCTAAAAAGCCTTTCGATGAAATTGAAAGAGGAGAGTGAAAAAGTTGGCTTAAAGCTCAACATTCAGAAAACGAAGATCATGGCATCTGGTCCCATCACTTCATGGGAAATAGATGGGGAAACAGTGGAAACAGTGTTTTTTGGGGCTCCAAAATCACTGCAGATGGTGACTGCAGCCATGAAATTAAAAGACGCTTGCTCCTTGGAAGGAAAGTTATGACCAACCTAGATAGCATAATAAAAAGCAGAGACATTACTTTTCCAACAAAGGTCTGTCTAATCAAGGCTATGGTTTCTCCAGTGATCATGTATGGATGTGAGAGTTGGACTGTGAAAAAAGCTGAGGGCCGAAGAATTGATGGTTTTGAACTGTGGTGTTGGAGAAGACTCTTGAGAGTCCCTTGGACTGCAAGGAGATCCAGCCAGTCCATCCTAAAGGAGATCAGTCCTGGGTTTTCTTTGGAAGGAATGATGCTAAAGCTGAAACTCCAATACTTTGGCCACCTCATGTGAAGAGTTGACTCATTGGGAAAGACCCTGATGCAGGGAGGGATTGGGGGCAGGAGGAGAAGGGGAAGACAGAGGTTGAGATGGCTGGATGGCATCACCGACTCGATGGATATTAGTTTGAGCAAACTCCGGAAACTGATGATGGACAGGGAGGCCTGGCGTGCTGCGATTCACGGGGATGCAAACAGTCCTACACGCCTGAGCAACTGAACTGAACTGAACTGAACTGAACTGATGTTCTTATAGAATTTATGCCTGCTTGAATCTGTTCATTTCTGATACAAGAATGTTGAATTCTCCAACTATGATGATAGTGTATTTATCTATTTCTCTTTGTGATTCTCTCATTTTTTGTCCTACATAGTTTAACCTTGTCTTGTTAGGCACATATGTATTAAGGATTGTTATATCTTCTTGAGGCATTGACCCCTTTGTCTTCATGAAATGGCCTTTTTATACCTGATGATAACTATTTTTTTTTCACTTTGATGTCTTCTCTGTTTGCAATTCGTATACTACCTATACTTTCTTTTGGTTAGTGTCAGCATGGTATGTTTTTCTTCATCCATTTACTTTTATAAAATTATTTATTTGGCTATGTCAGGTCTTAGTTTTGTGACATGGGCTCCAGAGTGTGTGGGCTCAGTGATTGTGGCATGTGGGCTTAGTTGCTCCATGGTTTGTGGAGTCTTCCTGGACCAGGAATCCGACCTTTGTGCCCTACATTGCAAAATGAAATGAAGTGAAGTAAAAGTCGCTCAGTAGTGTCTGACTGACTGCGACCCCATGGACTATACAGCCCATGGAATTCTCCAGGCCAGAATACTGGAGTGGGTAGCCTTTCACTTCTCCAGGGGATCTTCCCAACCCAGGGATTGAACCCAGATCTTCTGCATTGCAGGAGGATTCTTTTCCAGCTGAGCCACAAGGGAAGCCCAAGAATACTAGATTGCAAGGTGAATTCTAAACCGCTGGACCACCAGGAATTCCCCTACTTTTAATTCATATAGGTCTTCATATTTAAAGTGGGTACTGGAAGACAACATAGTAATAAATCTCTTTTTTTTTGATCCACTCTGATAATCTCTATCTTTTAATTGGTGCATTTAGACCATTGATATTCAAAGTGATTACTGATATAATTGGGTTAATAGTTACCACACTTGTTGTTGTTCTCTATTTGGTGCCCTTGTTCTTTGTTCCTATTTTTGTCTTCTGCTTTTTTTCTGCCTTTTGTGGTTTTTATTCAGCATTTTATATAATTTCATTTTTATTCCAATATTGATAGCATATCAATTATGCTTTAATTTTTTTTGTTATTTGTTGACTTATAGTGTGCAATATATTTTTTCTTTATCATTATTATTATTATTTTTTTTTAACTTGGCTAATCCATGTTTACTTTCACATAACACTATTCTGTTTCATGGTTAGTGTTACTACATTGTAATAACAAGATAATCCTAATGCCTCTTTCCTGCCCCTTATAATATTGCGATCATTTACTTCACTTTTATATAAGCATATATACATGTATATGTGTATATATACATTCATATGATATTAATATAAACATACATGCAGAAACATTGTTGGCATTATTTTCAATAAAGTATTATCTGTTAGATGAATTAAATTTTTTAAATTTGTTTTTATTTTACTCTCACTTATTCCCTCTCTGATGTTTTTCCTTACTTTCTGTAGATTTGAGTTCCTGACCCATATTACTTTCCTTCTCTCTAAAGAACTTCTTTCAAAATTTCATGCAAAGCAGAGCTACCGGAAACAAATTCCCTCAATTTTTGCTTTTCTGATAAAATCTCTATTTCTTCTTCATATTTGAAGGGTAATTTTGCAGGATACAGAATTCTAGGGTTTTTTCTTTTCCTCTGAACAGCTTAAATATTTCACATTACTCTTTTCTTGCTTGTGTGGTTTCTGAGGAGAGGTCAGACATAATTCTTCTATTTGCTCCTCCATAGGTAGGTGTTTTATCCCCCTCTGACTTCTTTCAAGATTGTTTTACTCATTTTTGATTTTCTATGGTTTTAAAATGATATTCCTAAGTGTAAGGTTTTTGTTTTTGTTTTTAACATTTGTCTTACTTGATTTTCTCTGAACTTCCTGGATCTGTGGTCTATTTTCAGTCATTAATTTAGGGAAATGCTCACTCATTATTATTTCAAATATTTCTTCTCTCATTTTCTCCCTCTTTTTCCTTTTGGTATTATCACTACACTTATGTTACTTTTGTAGTTTTACCACAGTCCTTGGATATTATGTTCTTTATTTCCCTTGTTTTCATCCTCTTTGCTTTTCAGAAATGAGGTTTATATTGAGATATCCTTAAGCTCAGAGATGTTTCCTCAGACACGATCAGGCTACTAATAAACCTAGCAAATACGTTTTTATTTCTGTTAGCGTTTTTGATGACTTAGCATTTATTTCAGGTTCTTTCCTAGGATTCCCATCTCTCTTCTTACATTGCCCATATGATATCTTGCATACTGTCTACTCTATCCATTAGAGCCATTACATATTAATCATCCTAACATTCCTGCTAGGTCTGATTCTGATGTTTGCTTTTTCCCTTTAAATTGTGTTTTAACCTTTTGATATGCCTTCTAACTTTTTCTTGATAACTGGACACAATTACTGGATAAAAGGAACTGCTGTAAATCGCCTTTAATGTGGTGGTAAGATGTCAGCGGAGGGGAAGTTTTCTGTAGTCCTGTGTTAGGTCTCAGTCTTTTAGTGAGCCTATGTCTCTGAACCGTGAACTTCACAAGTATTGATATTTCTCATTTTCTCTGCCTCCACACCTTGCTTGCCATGGGATGACTATACTGAGCTGGATTTATTTCTCTACTTCCACATAGAAGGCTACAACTGACTTGAGTTGGGTATTTTCCTTCCCTGTAGTCAGTTACACGCTGATAATACCATAGTAGGTCAGGCTCTGGTTAACTAGTTTCTTCTGAGGCTAGGACTTGTTGAGAAGTATAGCATGTTTTGTTGTATTTCAAAATGGTTCCTTTGCACCATTGGAAGGAGTAGCAACTTCCAATTTTCTTACATGCAGAACTGGAAATTCAAAGCCTAAAAATTATTTTTGAGAAAGCTATAAAGAGGATGAGAGAGATAAAATGTCATTTGGGGGAGATGCTATGGTTCAGGGGTATTTTGTTTTATTTTTTTATTATTAGTTATAAAGAGACAAACATGTTTAACTGCTGGTGACATGGTTTATCCAAGGAATGCAAAGAAATTTAACACTAGAAAATAAGGTAGCAACAGAAAGATTTGAGATGACATGAATTATGGGAGGGAGGAGAGGAAATGGTAGCTCCTTCTGTCCCCTTTTTCCAGCACTGATAGTCTTGCTACCTTTGTAGGCTTTTGTTTTCAAAGAACAGGAACTTAGCAGTGGCTTGGGAGAAAGCCACTTGGGCCAATGATTTGTTTATTCTGCCTCCCATTGTACCAGTCTTTTTGCTATCTCTGGAGTTCAGGAGAGTGGGTCTTGATCCACTCATACATGTATGACTTGACAGTAAGATTCCAGATGCTCAAAACAAAGGGATATTGGGCTGACTACTGACAGCTTGAACAAACATACGTGTCTTTTACTGACTTGGAGCTAGACCCAGGTTGTTGATGTGATGGGGACAATATCATACCTCTCTTCCCACATGAGTGAGAACTCTTGCTAGCCAGAAGGACTTGGAGGCCTTGGCCTCTCCATTTTTGCTCTGATGAAGGTGTCCTTCAGATCCTCCTGTCTTGCAGAAAACCCTTTCTGTAGATCCTCACTACTTAATGGAGCAACAGAGGGGCTTCTCTTTTCCGAGTCAAGGGTACTCTAAATGGGGAGAGGGCAGGAATCATGGACTGATTCCACTGTGATCACAGAGCTTCCAGAGATGCCAGTGGAAGGGCCTCCCCCTCTGGCACATGAGCTGCCACCAGTCTCGGTAGGATGTCATAATGTGTCTTAATGAAGTCCTTTAACCGTCAAAATGTGATTTGAAGCTCTTGGGTGGAAAGGCTACATGTTGGCAGTCTTAGTCTTGGAGTGAGTATGGAGTCGCACATAAATAGGACCACAAGGCCATTAGCTGAGGGACCCTACAGGAAGAAGGAATACATTTTGGTCATCTCATTCACCCATGAGGAGTTGCTAGCTCAGATCTAGGCCTACCACTATCTCTGCTCCACAGAGTCCATTTAGACAGTCCTCACTCTTGATAGGACTCTCGGAATAATTCAGAAATCCTGAGATTCCAAAAGAAGTTTACTTGTAGTTCTGTCAGGGATTTCACTGAAGACCGAAGTCACTCACCTTTAGCTCTAGTCTACTTTGTTCAGGACTCAGCTATGGTGGAGTTTACTTGCTCCTCAGTTTTGGTTTTAGCATCCTGGGTGCGGTTAATCTCTCCTTGTAGCTAGCATTGAGTATAAATCCTCAGTGGTGAACCTGGAGACAGCTAGGGGATACGTTTTGGCTGTTAGCCACCATGACTTCTGTAATTTTGGTAGTGCAACCCATTTGAAACAGCAAAGGGGATGTCTTCCCTGTTCCTGAGGAAAAGGACTGAGAGGAATGTCTGTCTACCTGAAGCTCCTTCTGGACACTCTGCCTACACCCACATACCATGAAGGTCTTACTTCAGCCAGTGGCAACTACCTCAGATGACAGGTGATTGGCCCAGAGTAGCTGGAAGGACAAATTGGAGTCCTATCCATAGAGAAGGTGCAGCTTCCTCCAGAGGCCAAAGAACCCTCCTTTAACAATGGCAGGAACTCTCACTGATGAATGGCAGCATTTTGGAATTTTAATGTTTGTTGCTGTCTCCTGTGTCAAGGTTAAAGATGAGAAGGAAGAAGAGGAAGCAATATCTGTGTGAAGATCAAGGTAAAGTCCCAATGGTTGTTAGTACTACTCAGTGATATATGGTTCACCTCCTTTGGATATATACCAAACTGAACAGCCTGGCTCCTTATAGTTGGGTCAGCATACACATTCTTGCTAATGAATTGTGAGTGTGAGTGCTGTGTGTCCTTTCTAAGTGCAACACTGAATCACTAGTGTGGGGACCAACCCCCTTCCCTTCCCCTTGCTACAAATATTAGAGAGGCACATGTCATTGAAGCCTCTGTCAGCTTGTCCCTCAGTGGCTGTGATAAGCAGAAACTACTCTGATGACCTGTAATGGACACACAGTATGAGAAAGAAATAAGTCAGTGGGATTTTGGGATTGTTACCACAGCAGCACCCACCTAACCTCTCCAAATTATTGGTTTTCCTATAATAAATTGGGATTATATGACCAGCCATTATCTGATGGTGTGATGGAGTAGAATGTTTTCTACTCATTGGAAAAGAATGTGATATTAAAGGGAAACTCTCTAAGAAACTGATTTGTAATTGAAATTGAGAGATCTAAAGTCAAGGATGCAGGATAGCATTCTATTGCACCAAGTCTTAGCCTGGCTGTTGAAATAATTTATGTTCAAACTGTGGCCCTTGCTCACTGTACAGTTCCTGAGTTGGACAAAAACTTGTTTGAGTCCCATGAGGAATAGGCCCTTATACCCCATAACTTGTTTTCTAATCCTCACTTTCTTTTTTTCCCATTTTCCCTATTATTTTTAAACATATCAGTATAAAAAATGTGCTTATGTTTGTTAAAAAATAAAATAATCTTGCCTCAGTCCAGTATAACTTACTAATTCTCTTGAGAGTCTGATGAAGAAAAGAGATTGGGAGAGACCTGGATGGGAGAAATGGCATTGTGGCAGCACCAAGGGGCCCCTGGGAGACCCTTCCAGGGCTCAGAGGAAGCTGAGCCATCATGGGAGCCTGGAAAGAGACCTTTCTGAAAGCCTGGAGAGGTTGTGGCAAGGATCTTTCACCCTGAGAGTTAGGGAAGATGTAAATGAGGAAGGAGACCACATCCCCCTTCTCTTACCCCATGTCCCTTAAAGTAGTGGTATAGTTAGTGGGCAGCAAGTGATAGTAGGACTATTCAAAGACCACAACTCTACTGGGGCCATAGGTCACTTTCAGAACCTGAGTTGTTGGCAAGAAATTAGCCAGCAGAGAAGAACTTGGAAGCTAAGGGCAATTCCCAGACATATTGTGAAAGCTACCCTTCCACCCCCAACTGCATTTTCTCTTTCTACGTGTACCTATGACAACACCAGCTCCCAGCTCCTTGGGCAGATCACACCTGTTAGGTGTGAATGCACAGCTGTCCTATTCTGCATGGGGTCACAAAGGATCACAGAGGAGAGAGATTAGGTTATTGTTCCTATTGCAACTCCGAGGTTTTCATCAAAAGGTGTTTGGTAGTGGCCACACTGACAAATGTGGGCCATAGTGATGAGCTTCTGCAGAACTGGCAGGATGTTTTCACGTGACTATGCAGACTTTTTAAAACCTGACCACACTCTTCTTCCCACCCTGACAGGGCAGGGCTTTCTTGCTTTTTTATTCTGCACATCTACATTGGCAAAGGAGGGTTTTTTTTTTTTTTAAGTGTTCTTTATGAAACCCCCCCTGCAATAGAAATGTGTTCACATTGTATTTGACACCACAATGACTTGCCATGTTTTTAAATTTTTGTTTTAAATGATTAGAATGAGTTGTGCAAGAGCATAAACAAATTTCAACTGTGACGTCACTATTTTCCCTCCTCTTGAAAACCATGGATTCAGATGTCCTGGGGGATGAGGAGGTGGAAATGCAAAGCTGTGGGGAGGCAAAGGTGATGAATGGAAGGTAGAGGTTTCCTGGACCTAGATGGAGGTCCCTCCCAACATAACAAACAGGAAACACAATGACTCATAAGCATATTTGCAATTATATATATTTATTTCCTCCTTTTGGCTATTTACAAACTTTTATTTCAGCATATTTTCAGAAACATGAAATTTCATGTTTCTTCATATTTTCCTTTTTAAAAGTGAGAACTGGTCAATGTTTCTTTCATGCAAAAGTGTGCATTATGAGGACGAAGAGCAAACCAGGTCATCTTGAGTGATCTCTGCTGTTTTGGGCCCTTTTTCCAGTCAGACCATCCAGGATACATGGCTCTTGGTCCTCTTCCTTTCTTGGTTTTCACTGCCTGGGCCTGGTACCACTCCTGAAGACCTGCATGTATGTGGCTTTGCTGTATTTCGTCTGCTTCCAGAATGGCACTACTTTGGCTGCCCTCTGAAGAATTCAGTTCTGCTGATGACTGCTGATGCCGGGGATGTAACCCGGCAAGATAGTGGATGCAAAGTCTTATGCATGTTGAGTTAATAGAGGTGACCCTGATCAACTGGGGGTATTTCATAATTAAAGTACATCAGGGAGACACTGTAACACCCTCCCCCCTCCCTACCCTGAAAGCCCAACACTGGTAACAGAGATTTCATATTGATCACAGGACATGATACAACAAACACAAACACACTGCACTTTCAGTGGGACAAATCACAATTTCCTTTAGTGCTCATCACCAAAGCAGGGTACCATGCAGGTGGATAGCTTAGTAAATGTATTCGTTATTTAATAGCTCAAAGGGTTAGCTATTTTATGTACAGAATAAGGAAACCCCATTAGGAATGGCTGCAGTCTCCGCAAAACTCAGCTCTAAATATGCAAAGACTTCGCAGCCTTGCTATTAACAAGATGACATGAATTGTAAGAATACATTTGACAAGCTCCAGTAAGATAACAGAGATCGATTGTTATCTCTGAAAAGGTGTTCCACAGTGGCAGATGGAATGGGCAAGAACTTGGTGGGAATCATGTCACATATCCCCACAACAAACTGACACCTTAAAGGCACAGGAGTCTCCTTCCCGTGGTAGTGATGGAGAAGGGGTTTTAAGGGGAAAGTTAAAGGGAAGAGAAAGTGAAGGGAAGTAGAGTCAAGTCAGGGCTGCTCCATCCCAGACTAAGCTAGACCCTTCCCTCTGCCCAAGCTCCAAATTCTCTATCACCACAACACTCTGTGATTGGCTAGGGTGAGAAAGCCTCCATGGGCTGAGCCCCAGGAGCACCCTGCCAGATGCCCTGACTTCCAGAGTTACTTGGTGTGAGGTGAGGAATTGGGAGGGGATGTAAGCAGCCAGCTGGAGGCAGCGAAGGGTGGGGCTCAATTACGATGCTGGGGATAGAACATGCACAGAAGGAGACAAGGGGAGATCTGGCAATGCACAGGCTAAAACAACCAAGTCGATGGCAAACTCAAACGTTCAAGTTTCTGGAGAGGTGTCATTGCCAAACCTCCGCTTCACCTGGACACATACTCTCACACTGTGAGTCACAGTAGTACAACTGCTCTCATTGCAGCACACTAGGGCCAGGTATTCTTTCTTAAGGTATAATAAGGTCTAAGATCTATAAGGTACATGGATCTATGGAGATATTTACAACTGGGCTCTTTGCCCTTGCTCTGAAGTCTTCCTGAGCATTTCTGCCAGACACACCTTAAATCCTTCTGTTTTTGTCCTCACTGATCCAATCTATCTGTATGATCTCCCATCCCAAATGAACTGCTCGCATCCTGCAGGGCTCAAAGGCACTCCTGGGTACTGGAAACCCAAATCGAAATCAATCAACCAATGTTTAAGCCCCAGAAAGCAAGCCTTTCAAATAGCCATGATGGGAGCTTCTAATGTGAGGTCACTGCTCATCCCCCCACCTCTCTGTGAGGGGTGTCCAAAAAGAAAAAGGCTATCTTAAACATTCCGGCAGCATCTTTCTTGTTTTTAGCTGTCTCACAAGATGTGTGTGTGTGTGTGTGTGTGTGTGTGTGTGTGTGTCTGTATGCAGATATGAGGGTAAACGTGTGATGCTGCATGTGAACATACATGTGTGTGGTTGTGTTTGTGCATTATCTGTGTATATATGTACAGACTGCTGAGCACTTCCTACCTCAAGGCACTAAATGATCACTTCCTGAGACTACATTCACATTTTCTGCTTCTTCCATCCAGGAGTGGATGGGAACCGGGAGACCCTGCTCCCTGGGACAAGGGAATTGGAAAGAAACATTCAGTTAAGTAGCCTGGTCAGATACACAACTTCCCCCCCCTCCCCGATGTGGGAAAAGACCAAGAGAATTCTGGTGGTTCTAGAAGGGCCACCTACAGGGAATATATATGCTTTCAGGTGTATTTCCTTTCACACCCATTTCAGATAAATAAACATAGCTTATAAATACACATACATAAGTCATAAGTTTACACACTCTTTCATAGGGGTGCACACACAATGGCATCTACATGTTATATATACAATCTTACACACATCAATATAGACTTACACTGATGTACATAGAACTATACAGCTTCTCAAGTGATTGTATGTGCATGCAGAACTAAACCGATGCAGACACACACCCAGGTATACACAGAAACACAAATATAGGAACACGGTTAACAGTGTAAGTGGCTGAGGGGCTGCAGGAGAGGCTGCCTACATAGGAAGGAGGGACATCAGCTGAGTGTTTCACCAGTCTTACTCCCCCACCTCCTGCATCAATGAAGTGGAGCTGCTTGGCAAGTTGGCCTGCAGCCTACTGCCTTCTTCCCTTAGGAGCCCACTGGGTAGGCAGTGCCCATGTTCAGTGTGCTCAATTCACACCTATTGGCTGGTCACTGGCTTCTTTCTGCAACTCCAGGTGCTGTAGAACGAGGTCTGATGCCCGGCACATAAGCAGAACCTGATGGAACACACTGTTTTGTAAAAGAGAGGGGCAAGAGGGGAGAGCCTCAGCTGACAGAGTTAAGAGGACAAGAAGAAGGAAGAGCAAGTGGGATGACTCCATCCCTCATTGGATGCATGCCCTCAAGCATGGTACATAAATTCCATTTTTCCCGCTCAGAACACTGGAGACAATGTGCTTTGCCTTCCCTGACTGACAGAACTCTTGTGAGGGTTCAGCAATGTGATGTGTGGGTGAGCTTGTTGACACTTACTATGCACTAGACAAACAGAAAGAATTATTATCTAGACTCACAACAGTTGTTCATCTGCTATTCTAGATTAGATGGTGAACTTTCCTAACTCTAGTCTTCATTCACCAAGTTCTTGCACTGTGTCTAGTGATGATCAACTCAGCATCTGACCAGACAGAACCTGATGGAACACACCATTTTGTAAAAGAGAGGGGCAAGAGGGGAGAGCCTCAGCTGACAGAGTTAAGAGGACAAGAAGAAGGAAGAGCAAGTGGGATGACTCCACCCCTAAGGCCCTATCATCAAGCATTTTGAAGCAGAAACATACACAAGAGAAGTTTCAATCCCTCCAAAGATGCTGGCTCAATCTGAGTGATCTCCAAACCAGCATCATCATGCTCTGCAAGCTCCTGCTGGAAGCATGCTCTCTCACTTATCCTGACATCTCACTCAGCACCCCTATCCACCCACCCTGCACCAGAACACTACACTCAAAATGCAACAGAAAAAATAGTGGGGAAAAGGCACTTTCAGAATTCCCAAGTTCCCTAGAGCCAACTCCTGCACTTGCAAGAGATGGCTAGCCCTTCTACAACCCAATTTGGCTTTCTCTTATGAAACCCTAAGCAGAGGGTGAGCAAGGACCATAATCACTAGGAAGGGGTGGGGGGGGGGAACAGAAGAAAAAACTAATGAAAAAGAAAATTCAACACATCAGTGGGACAGAAAAGTCCCCAGAAATGTTTTTGTACACAGGGCTCAGATCCTTCCTGTCCTCCAATTTGGCTCCTCTCTGCCCTGTAAACATTTCCAGGTGGCTTTTCTGTCTTAATTAGGTGTTAAAAGTCATTGACAATGTGATAGTCTTCAGAAGGAAAGGAAATTCAGTGTGTTCTTTACCTCAAACTCCTCCTCAATCCCTTCCCTTCTGGCCAGAATACATCCTTTTCAACTACTCCCCACGTCATGTTTATTAAGAAAAAGGTAGAATGGACTCAAGTGCCCAATAACTATAAAGTAAAATGAAGACAGAAAAGAAGGCAAAATGGAACAAAAAGGAACTACGAAAGGACCACAGCACAGTGTCCCTGCCACCTGGGGACACTAGGGAACTAATAGATATGATACACCCAGTACACGATGTTGAACACCACAAAGGCAAGAGGGAAGAGGAGCCGGGAGCATCGGTCAACCTTAGGGATGTAGTCAGGGTGAAAGAGATCGGAGGAGAACCCTTTACTGAAGGAGCAGCCAGGGCTTGGGGGAAAACTGTCATCAGACTCTGAGTTGGTCTCCTTGTCGCCATCAAAGTCCATAAAATCATCACTATGGAGGCTTCGGGTACTGTCAACTCTACGCTTGAGTTGCTCCTCAAGGTCAAGGTAGCCGCTCTCAACTCTGACATCATCGGGTAAGCTATGGATATCATGAAGGGTGTTACAGATCTCCTGAAGCTCATAGGTTGCTTCTTGCACACGCCTCTGGCCATGGACAAGCAGACGCTTCTTGCTGGGGTCATTGTCTTCACTCTCATCGGAGTCAGAGCTCTCTTCAGGGTCTTCTTCTGGGTCATGGGCCTCAGCACGGTTGCAGATTTTGGTGGGAACAACACTGTTATCAACATCAATACCATTAACTCGAATGCCATCATCATGCACCACCTGCTCTGAGGTGGACGGGAGATCACTCAGACTTTCTGCGGTGGCCAGCGAGGCCCCATCAGAGAGAGAGGACAGTGAACTGAGGCTTTCTGAGGAGGCCAGTGGTGCTTCCTTTGTGAGGGAGGTCAAAGAGCCAAGACTTTCTGGGCTTGCTAGGCCGGCCCACCGTGGGCTGGAGGGAGGAGAGTCAGTTTCATCTTCTAGGTGAACCTGGCCATTGAATGCTGTATGAACAACCACTGTTGGGGAGGGAGGAGAGGAAGGACTTTCCTCATCAGCACGATTGATGGGCTCGTCCACTGGGTAAACTGCCTCTTCTTCCCGGCGTCTCTTGTGCACATGGTGCTGAGGAACAGGACCAAGAGGCTGTTAGCATATACAAGGCTGTTAGCCTCCAGGACTTACGCTGCCCACTCTGGAGTGCTGTGCAGTGGGCAGAGGAAAGACCTTCTCAGGCAGGTGGGGGTGGGCTCCCTGTGAAGCAGGGACACTAACACACTGCCAGCAGCAAAAGACTCAGCATGGCTTTGGAGTCAGAAGAGCAAAGGAAGGAGAGGTAGGTCAGCCTCTCTGGTGTCTCTTCCTTGCAGCTTCCCTGTGTTCCCCTTTCCTTCTGGCTCCATGGCCTACCCTTTGAAGCATGCTGAGTAGACCAGATCTGAAGCCCAAAGGTCTGGGGAAGTCTATCTCTGCCACTTGTTAGCCTTGTGACCTTGGACAATGACTCAACCTATAAAGGAGTGATGATAAATTGTTCTACTTCTGTCTTATCTGGTGTGTGTGTGTGTGTGTGTATGTGTGTGTGTGTGTGTGTGTGTGTATGTTGTGTGAAGATGAAAGGAGCTAAGAAATTCAAAAGGTTCAAGTGCTAATCTTAGGTTTAAGAGGTTCTCAAGGAAAGTGGATTGTCATTCAAAAAGCCAAACCTGCTCTGCCTCTTGGTAGCGGTAGCGCTCCATGACTCTCAGGGCTCTTCTGAGTTGCCTCCGAGAATGCCGGGATCCTCTTCGGTTGTAGAAAAGGTAGTTGATGTAGACATACTCCACCAAGGACAAGAAGACGAAGAAGAAGCATACGACCATATAGATGTCAATGGCCTTGATACAGGAAAATTGGGGGAATTTATTCCGCAGATGTGAGTTGATGGAGTTCAGGATAAGCATTGAAGTCAAACCTATAAACAACACAGCACACAGTTAGTCCCCTCAGGAGGCTGAAGTTCTTGCACAAGCCATCAGCCCCACATCCCACTGGAAGGGAGCAAAGGCCATCTCTGAGGTCAAGAGGGCCCTTAGCAAAAGGTCTAGCTTTCCTGGCTTAGGACCTTGGCTCAATTGCCCTTTTAGCTTCTTCACCCCCATCTTTAGGCCCAGCCTGTACTTCAACAGTTCAGCGACTATTGTTCTTAGGGTCAAGTCAAGAATCTCCAGCCATGGTTCATAGTGAGTTACACATCTAGCCCCATTTTACCCTACGATGCTCCTTCCCTTTTTTGCCTCCTAGTATATAGGCTTTCCTGTGATCCATCCCTCAGAAGGTTTGGTGAGCACTAAAATATTGCACAAATATAAAGGTTTAGTGTACTGTGTGCTCCTAAAGAAGAAGGCTAAAAAGTCTGCCCCAAAGATGGTGAAGGAGAAAGCATACCAGAGTGTGGGATAGACAGGCATTCTGAAGAGTGGGACCAAATACATTTGGGAGCATTGGCCCCTCCTTGGTACTGCTCAGAAGTCTTCGATACTCCCCATTGTTTAGACATGAAGTTCCAACCACTTAAAGTGGAATTTGAAGTTATTCCCAAGTCAGCCCAGGCTTTCTTCCTGATACTCTCCCCACTTCCCCAGTTTGTGCCCCAGGTAAAAGTGTGAAAGTTGCTCAGTCATGCCTGACTCTTTGCGACCCCATGGATTATACAGTCCGTGGTATTTTCCAGACCAGAATACTGGAGTGGGTAGCCTTTCCCTTCTCCAGGGGATCTTCCCAACCCAGGGATCAAACCCAGGTCTTTTGCATTGCAGGCAGATTCTTCACCAGCTGAGCCACAAGGGAAGCCCAAGAATACTGGAGTGGGTAGCCTATCCCTTCTCCAGAGGATCTTCCCGACCTAGGAATCAAACTGGGGTCTTCTGTATTGCAGGAAGATTCTTTACCAACTGAGCTACCAGGGAAGCCCTTAGTACCCTGCAATTTACCCTTTATCTGTAAACAAGCTACTTCCTCTTTCAGGGAATACTGAGACTAATGTCTCTGCCTCCTGGAAGTCTTCAAAACCCAGGTTGAGCAGTACTTTCCTACTGCAGTTATAGCCAAGAAGACGCAGGTCATTTCTTCTTCTGGACTCTGATTGTGTGTATCTCAGCCTTTTATTAGACATTTGTCAAGGGCAGTTCATCTAGAAGGCCTCTGCTGCTTCATAGGCATTTTGATATGCTTCTTAATCAGTGTTTATTGTATTCCATTTCTAATATAAATTTGTGACTTATCCATTCATTTATGTATCTAGCAAAGAGAAATTCTGATAGTCTGGACCCAACATATCAAGATACCAACCCAGATGTCTTTTTGCATCTGTCTCCAATGTTGGTCTCTCTGCCGGGGGTTGGCTGGGCACCTGTACAAATGCCTGTTAGTCAGGCCCCATCTTGTTCCCTTGCCTGTGCAGTCACACACTGCTCCTTACTCTCAACTTTTTTCTGAGCAAGATGAGCCAAGTTCTTCCCTGAGATGGGGACAGGACTTACCGACTGTCACCCTGGCTGCAGAAGATTCATAGTTCATCCAAAATGATATCCAAGAAACAACAGTGGTGAGGATGCTGGGCCAATAGATCTGCACAAGGTAACCGGTGACTTCCCTTTTGACCAGGAACCTCAGGATCAGGCGCACATAGGAACCTGGCCAGGAGACAGACTGATATTAGGGTGGCAGGGCTGAGGGGATTTTCAGGGTGAAGTACAGGATGATTGAGGGGAAACCAATGGCCACTTGATACAGGAAAATTGGGGGAATTTATCCCGCAGATGTGAGTTGATGGAGTTCATGATAAGCATTGAAGTCAAACCTATAAACAACACAGCACACAGTTAGTCCCCTCAGGAGGCTGAAGTTCTTGCACAAGCCATCAGCCCCACATCCCACTGGAAGGGAGAAGTGGAAGTCCCACTATCCCAGCCTGGGAAGTCTGCAGACCTGACCCCTTTTGCTGCCTTAAGGCCAGTGACAATGACACACATTAGTAGGCCCATGTGGCTCAGCAAGTCTGCTATCTCTTCCTTCCTTCCTCAGTTGCTCCATGTCAACTGAAGTTGAAATGGGAGAGAGAGGAGATATTTCAAAGGTGCCACAGATGGAGCAGCTGGCCCTGAAAGGAGGCCTGTGTAGTGTCAAACCCAGCTAAGTGCTGCTGCACTCATTTCCTCACTGGCAGAAGGTAAGCCTCTGGGACTTCCTGAAGGGGGCTTTGCAAGGTGTCCAGAACAAGAAGAGAATAGGACAGAAGGCAGAAGAGATTCTAGAGGTCAAAGGCAGAGGTCACCAGGAGTTCCCTAGCATACAAAAGAGACAAGAGACAGGAGAGAAGGAGGGGGTCAGACTCACCTGTGTAGAAAAACACCTCTTTGGTACTGATCGTCTTTCCCAGGAAGCTGAACTGAGGGATGTGAAGCTTCTCTGTCCCCTGGACGGCGTTCCCACTGCCTTCCCAGTAGAGCAGGATGTCATCAACTGTGTAGCCATCTACAGGGGTGAAGCGAGCAGAGTCAAAGGAAGCAGGCACAGGTGGCTTTCATACCAGAGGAGTTTATAAAAACCAAAGGATAGGTGGAACCTGCAGTCTGCAGTTTTGTGGGTCTGACCCTGGGGCAGCAGGACACATGAAAAGAGAACTTTCAGTCTGGAGTTTCTTATCCAGGAAGAAAAGCAGAGTAGACAGATGTTCCATGAGCTTGTGCACAAACTCTCCAGAGCACAGCACATTCCCATATGGGACTATTTCCATCCTGAAGGCCACCTTCTCCCTGATGCCATATATATATATACACCCCTGTCTGTCTGTCCATCTGTCTGTCTATCTATCTACCTAGGAGTGAAAAGGTGGGGAGGGAGTAGGGGACATATGCAGTCCCTCTCACTGTCAAGTGCACCTTTGGTTTCCTCATGGCCCCACACCCAGGAAGGGAAGAAGGGGCCATGGGAGATGAACGTACAGCTCTCCACCTCCAGCTTGCAGGTCTGCTTGTCCAGAGGGAATTTTTCCAGATTCATGGAACAAGCTGCTGTGGTGGTGAGCCTGCAAAGGAAAAGCAGAAGGAAGAGGAAAGTGAGTCCAGCCCAGGCAAGTAACTTCCTGAGAAAACTGCAGGGGTGGAGTGGGAAGAGGTAACCCAAGGACTGGCCCACACTGCCTACATTAAAGCTGGGTACTCCTCTTCCTTTATTGTTTCCTTCTTTCTCTTCCCCTCCCTTCCTTCCCTCCAGAGGAAAGATGAGTTACAATAAAGATGAGTTGTGTAAGGAGGAGAGAGGAAATCTGTATGTAACAAAGAAACCAAAAAGTGGTGCAGGACTAATAGAGATGAGAACAGATGTATGGCATGTCAGAAAACCTTGGGGTGTCAAAATGGGAAGGACCCTGGAGGAAACTGAATGCAGAGTCGGAAAGGGGACTTTCTTGCTGAAGAAGCAGCAAGACTGTTAGGAGGAAACCATGACACTGAGGCAGCTGAAGTGCTAGATCTGACGTATGTGGTGTGCACACACTGATGTGAGCAGTGACCCAGACACACCTTTGGCTATGAGAACTGCCCCTGCAGCATATCCATCCCTGTGCATCTGCTTATGAGTGTCCTAAGGCTTAGCAAATGCCAGTGAGTGTAAATGGGCAGGAGGGATTAATATCTCTGAGGCTAGCTATGGAATGAGGCTTCAATTGCCATGTGGGAAGTCCTATAGAAGAATCTGAGGAGGGATCTTGGAAGACCTGGGGCCATGGGAGAAGGGACCAGTTGGGAATAGGATTTACAAAAGCTTTCTGCAGCCCCAGCTGGGAGCCTCTGGACTCCTCTTTGTCCTGCTCTTCCCAGCTGCCAAGCTTGTCTCTTTCAACTGTTAAAGTGATTTCCATTTTGTACAGTAGGTGGTGTGTGTGTGTGTGTGTGTGTGTGTGTTTGTGTGTGAAAGAGCTATACCCTAGTAGGTACCTGTTGTAGAAATTTTCTGAGATAAATTTATCTCTTACACTTGTCTTACAAGATGGTTTGTAAGAGTGAGGCTGTGAGGAGGGCTTTGGTGACCATCTATTATGTTACAAATAGAGCAGCGGGGCATTCCAGTGTGCATACATTCTGCTTGTACAAAGCCATAGGCAGTAGATGCACAACTGCACACTCCTGGGCCCCCTGGATGCTGCATAATATATGACCAAAGGCAGAGATCAGTCCTGCCAGGGTGATCCCCAGGCCCCTGGGGAACTCACCGGATGCCATACCGCACGGTTCCATCTGGGTGAAGCTGAAACACGCGGTTTTCCACAGTTGCATCATGAACAAAAGCCTCCTTGCTATTTAGAAAGTAGCAGTCAGGGACCCACAACTTCTCAAGCAGCCGATAGTCCAGGGTCAAGTTCAGGTTGGTCTCATGATATGCTAAACGTGGATCTTTCCAGGTCTGATGAAAAAACATCCTAATGGTATAGTCCTGAGGAGAGAAAGTTAAATCCTAGTTGTAAGTGGGGTTGTTCAGCTTTTGGTCCTCCGAGTTTGTGTGTGTGTGTGCATGCAGGTATATGAAATTTATCTTAAATATAGACAAGTGATGAAACATGTAAGAATGTTCAATGTTAGGGATAATAAAATGAGCTCCATATAATTAAAATTCAGGTTAAGAAATACAATGTTCCCAATAGCTTTCAAGCTTCAGTGTATCCCCTGCAGATCATATTTCCCACATCTCCCAGCAGTAATGCATTATCTTAACTGTCAATGGTAATAATTTTGCTTTTTACATTTTTTCTCCATGTTTTCCTAAGTTTTATTGCCTATGCTTTTCTAAGAAATGTATTGCTTACTTGGACTTACTTAAAAATTTTTTTCTGAAAGAAATCACACTCTCTGTGTTCATAGCTTGCTTCTTTCACTCAACATTGTGCTTGTGTGTTTGTTCAGCTTGACGTTGATAGTTAAAATTTATTCACTTGTATTGCTGGATAATATTGCCTTATATAAATATACCATATATATTACTATGTGATGACACCATACATACCAAAATCACAATGAAATAAGAACTATGAAGCCAAAGTTCCAGTTTATATTCCCACTAAGTGCAGATGAGAGTTCCCAGTGCTCCTGCCTTGCCTATATTGGTTTTGTCTGACTTTTGACTTTTTGCTGGTGCAGCAGGTATGTAATGGGTTCTCACTGTGGTCTTATTTTGCATTTCACTGATTAATAATAAAGTCAAATATCATTTCATAAGTGTATCTGCTACTTGGATTTCTTCACAAAAGCGAAGTTCCTGTTTGCATTTTCTGATCATTTTTCCATTGTTTTAAAATATTCTTATTAAGTCACAGGAATTATGTGTATTTTCAATACCAATCATTTGTGTTGCAAATATCATAGTCCAATCTGACTTTTCCTTTCAAACTTTTCATACTGGTTTTGTTTCTTTCTTTTACAAAGCTGAAGTGCCAAAAGTTTTGGCTAAAGAGAATATTATTATAGTTGAAGTTACCAGTATTTATTTTTATAATCTGTGTTTTCTGTGTCTTTTAAAAAAAAAACTCCTTACCTATCTCAAAGACACTAAAACAATATCTTATATTTTAAAAGCTTCATAGATCTTTCACTTTTAGATCTATAATACATCTGGATTTATTTTTCATTTCAGGTGGTTGTAGTTTCTGAAACCTATTATGTTCCTCCATGTGGGCTCTGCTGCAGGTCATAACAACAGGAGTTCACTTATGACCCTGCTCCTTGTCTCATGTACCTGGTCCCCCGCCCCAATGCTGGAGCTGACACACTTACCATAGTCACTTCTGAGATCTGTTCAATACTGGAGACATAGATAGACACTCCCACTGGCACAGGGGTGCCTACAATACAGGAAGACACTATTACATTCAGGGTAGGAAAAAGGGTAAAAAACTGCCTGCGTTTGAACATCATTTTGGCACTTACTAGCTATGTGACCTTGAAAAAGTTACCTAACCTCTCTGAGCCTCAGTTTCCTCAGAATGGGCATAGTGATAGTACTTAACTCATAGTTAATTAATGCAAGCCAAGCACTTAGAGAAGGGCCTGGCTCACAGTATGCTGAAAAGAAAGGGTCAGGCCAAAATAAAGAAAAAATAAGGTGATGAAGCACTCTTTTTCTAAATGTTTTCTGGATAAAAACTCAAGAACAATGAGACCCAAAACAAGATATATGCTGTGCATGAGCATATTTGTGTGAGTTCATGTGAATGTGTCTATGTGTGAGTGAATGTGTGTCTTTGTGGGAATGAAGAATGAATGTGTGAGCTGTGTGCATGAGTGGATGTGATCATGTTCACAGACATGAGTAAATCTGTGCATGTATTCATGTGCAGGTGAATGTGCCAGTGTGCACATGAGTATATGTGAGCATGCCTGTGTGTGAGAAAAATGCATGAGTGTATTTGTATACTTGAATGTGTTGTGTGGGAATAAATATGTGAACATGTGCATGTATGTAGGAATGTTGTGTGGGAGTGAATTATAAGTATGTTCCTGTGCAAATGAATGTTTGTGTGTTCATGTATGAGAGAATGTGTGACTGTGAATGTATGTGAGCTTGTTAATGCACAAGGCAATGTGTGAACATGGGTGTGTTTGTGAGCTTGTTTGTGTATGAGTTAATTTGTAGGTGTGTTTGTATACATGTGCATGTTAATGCATGAATATATTCATGTGTGAGTGAATTCATGAATGTTGTTTGTGAGCATGTTTGTGTGTGAGCGAATGTGTGAGCACATTTCTGGGTGAATGAATGTGTGAGCACATGCGTGTATTTGCATATATCATGTGGGAGTGACTATGTAGGTTTTTTGTGTGAGCCTGTTCACTTGTTAATGTATTTGTGAGCATGTCCATGTGTGAGTGAATGCATGATCATGTTTGCATGTGAGAAGTTGTGTTTGGGAATGTAAGTGAACTTATGAGTATGTGACTGTATGTGTGAGTGAGCATGCTCATTGTGTGTATATGTGAATACATTTGTGCATGTGACTTTGTTCATATGCAAGTGAAAAGTGTGATAAGTGATGATGCTTCTACACTCACACTCATCACACTTATGAGTGTGTGTGAGTTTATGTATGCATGTTGATGTGCTTGAGAAAACATTTGAACATGTCCAAGTGAGTATCGTTGAATGTGTGTTTGTGATTGTGTTTATGTGTGAGTGAATGTGCAACTATGTTGATGTGCAAGTGAACCCATGAGCATATTCATCTGTGTTAGTGCGTCACTATACACCTATGAGTGAATGTGTGAGCATGTTCATGTGTGAATGTGTTTGTGAGTTGGTAAAAATTTGGACATGTTTGTATGTGAGCATGTGTGAATGTGAGTGTCTTCATGTATGTGAATGTCAAACCATGTGTGAATATGTGTCTATGTGTGAGTAAATGAGTGATTTTGAGTGTGTTCATGTGAATGAGTACATATGTGAGGGTGTTTGTGTGTATTAATATGCAACTGTGATTGAATCTGTGTATGTGTGTGTCTGTTTCTGCCTCCTGGCTTTCTTTTTCAGGACTAGGTGTTAGCACTGCCCATTCCAATGTGATAATGAATGTGCAAATATGTCATAACTATGAAGTACCGTAGAAAACATTTTTATTGTTTCCTCATTGACTCAGGACTCCCTCCACCCAGCCCCACAGCTGAACCATTATTCTATGTGTATTATATCACACTGCTGTTACGGAAACAGGCATGATGCTTCTGATTCAGCCTGCTGGCTTCACTGCAGGCTGACTGCCTAGAAACTAATCTAGAAAGTGCTACTGGGAATCCATGTATGAATGGCATCTGAGAAGTAAATGAGACTCCGTGTGAGGGCATAACCAGCTCCAGCATTCAGGGCTGTTGTGAATGATCCCTGGCAAAGTGCTTGTAGTGATAAGGGTTTCTAGAAAGGCAGTTTTTCTTTATTATAGCTTTTCAGGCTCTCTGCATGCCTTTAGAGGAGGATGAAAGCTGTGTTAGGCAGGCAACAAGCCCCAGAAGGGCAGGGCAGCCATCCCCTTGGCTAGCTCACTCTAGTGTCAAACCTGTAATCCTGGACCATTCTGTATCACTCAGGCAATCCCATCCTTTATAGCAGAATCCTGGGGATCTGAACCCTAAAGTGCCAGGGCTCTGCTTTGTCTAAAGGCCCCCAGTTAAAGCGGCAAGTGGAAACGTGCAGTCCACATTCCCCTCAGCAAGCCATGAGTTCTGGCCCAGGAGTGCGACCTGAAGGAAGGGAGCTTGAGATTTTTTTTTTTTTTTTAAATTTACCCACATAGAGGGAACACCTTATGTGCTAGCAGTGGTCATAATGAGAGCTTAACTAAGATACCACACCCCTACAAGCATAACAGAGGGGAACAAGAAGCTTCCAGATAAGGTGTCTAAATGCTATCTTTGGGGTGATGGTGTCAGTCTCATATCCCTTTGCTGTCCCTCCTGATGGACTCAAGAAGGCAGAAAAAGTGGGAGGGGTAACCACTTCTGTCCCTCTTGGAAACTTTGCAATCCCAACTCTACTCCCTCCCTAGCATCCATCAGAGTACCAGAGGAAGAGGAGGTAACAGAAGGAGTGATGAAGGTGGTCCATTTATCCTTTGCTCCATACCTATGTCATGCCAAGTGACAGGCTAAGCAAAGCTGTTAGGGACCCGCTTCTGCAGCACTATGGAGTCCCACTTCTCTTGCTCAGAAAGAAGCAGCTTTGTTAACTTTCCCTGGCCCCTCCTATGCCTCCTCTTCATCTTCCTTCTCAAGGAAGTAACATCTCCCATTTGAAGCTAACCACAGTTGGGTCACATCTGCGCATGTGTGCCAGTGTGTGAAGACCTGAAACTCTATTTGACTTCAGAATCTGACTCTGTGTACAGTAGGAGTGCTGGGTTACCCCATCCCTAAACCCCCTAGCCTTGCTCTCCCATGATTGCCCCCTCCCTCCCATAAAAGAGCCCCAGACTTGGAGCCTGTAGTGCCTCCCTCTGTCTAAATGCTAGACGGTTCTGCCTTGTCCTTGTCCTCCCACCTTCACCTACTCTTTGGCCAAACTGGGGGCCGAGCTGCTATCAGACTCCCCATGCGTGTCCATGAAGCTTAGTGTAATCCAGGAGGTTAGATATCAGGTGTAAACAAATTCAGGTTAGCTCAAAATATGGTAGTGAGGTGCCTTGAAGATCTGTGAGTCAGGAGCACCTGACAACCCCCAGAGGTTGCCCCTTGCTCTGTTTCCTCTGTTCCCTCCCCCTGGCCCTGTGTGCCTGCAGAGATGGCAACCTGAAGCAGTGGGGAGAATGTGCTTGATGTACTCAAATGGCTGCTGGTCAGCCTTTGCTGAAAAACATGAGAATGACAGAGGAAAAAAAATGCAACAGCTACACCCTTGACACCTGACATTCGTTGCTTGGTGCACCTGGTTCAGTGGGGTGCTGGCTGTGCCCTAGCACTTGCCTTCTGTCCTGTCCACTCCAACTTCCCAGCCCCTAGTGTACACTCACCTTGGATCCGAGGGCTGTACCGCCTTCTGCCTTCACACTTGAAGGAAGCAAAGCAGCAAAGAGGATACCAGTCAAGTGCCCCGCCCCCAAACCTTAGGACACCGGGAAACCAATAGGTCTTCAAGGTAGCTCCTAGGCAGATCACAGAGCCCCTAGTGGTCTACCACAAAGGCAATTGCTAACAGCTGTGTGCCCTTGAAAGCGGAGGCATTGTGTATTCAGAAGACCTCTATTCATACAAATGTGCTAATGTGAACATTAGCATCCATTAACCCTTTAGAGTGGGTGTCTAGTTCTACCACCTGCAGGAAGGGAAGTGCTTGCTCTGACTTAGCCACCTTGCTTTTTAGCTCTTTCCTGGTTTCCTTTGAGCCAAAATGTGATTAATGTCTATTTAAGGCACCCCTCCTCTTGTCTCTCCTTGGTCTATGTTTCCTGGGCGTCGCTCAGCCAGAGAACGCTATTCCTATTCCGTGCGGTCCAGGTAGGTTCCTGTCATTTTGTGCTGTGAGATGGCCCACCTCCCTTTCCAAAGCGGGGGCCAGGGTGGGGTGGGATGAGGGGCTAGGCAGCAACAGGAGAAATTGATGTATTGGTTTCCTGGAGTTTGTTACTTCAGTTTCTTTGTCATTTCTCAACTCTGTGCTTGAGATCTGAGGCGTATAGATTTTACTTAGCACATAAAGCTATCAGAAGTTCCTAACGTAATCAAGTGGGATTCATATGAAGTCCCATGCTGACTGCAGTGTGTGCAATAAACTGAACTTGGCGGGAGCTGAAGGCTTGGGGAGGGTGAGCAGAGGCAGCAGAACCTGGGCCCCGGGTATACAAAGTAAACTAGGCAGAGAAGACCATGCCCTTAGTTTTCAACTAGCTGAATGGGGGTAAGAGCCCAGGGTTCAAAGAATGTGTGCACAAGTGGAACGTGTGTCCTCCCCACAGATGGAGCAGAGAACTCCAGCCGGAGAAGCACACCTGGGGTGACGAGTGCTTCTGCGGTCCAGGCAATGTGCTTCAGGCTCAGGCCGATGTACAGGAGTGTGGAGGGGGCACAGAAGTGGGAGAAATACCGGCAGAAGAGCCACAGGCCCAGGACTTGGGGCCTGGGAATGCTCTGCTGGGGTCTCTGGAGGGTCAGGAAGGGGGGTCTGCAGAGGCAGAAGGGCCCAGTCCAGAGGAGTGCCCCTGGTCAGCTCACTGGGTGGGGCTGGTTTGCTATGTCTCAGCTCTAGTACCTGGACGTGTCTTACCTCCAAAATTGGGCCTCAGACGGCCATCATAGTTCGACAGCACCCTGTCCAAAATCTTGTGAACTGTAGCTTCATTTGCACAATTTTTGCTGGAACAGAGAAGTCATTCGTAGGTATTGGTCATCAGTGAATGCTGCATCACTTCTCAGAAAACAAACAGCAAATAGCACCCCTGGCATCAACTTGCCGGGGCCTTCTCTCCGCCCGCACACATGCAGACACGTGCAGTCACTGATGCAGACACGTGCATCATACATGTACACATGTCTCCCCGCTCCCTCCCCTTCCTCCAGTGAGTCAGCCAGAAGCGCAGCAGTGACGCAGACTCTTCTTTCCCCCTCCCCCTCCACAGCCTTAATCCAAAGGGTGGGGCATAAAGACTGGCTTTTTGTTACCAGGCAGAATTGGGGGGTTGGGGGGGGGGAACTGTAGGGGAAGTGGAGAGGAGAGGGTGTGGGCAGGCATGAGCACTCATAGAAACATATTACCTCAAGCCCCCTAAGGAGCCCCACCTTACTATCAGCCTGGATGCATTTTACCCCCTCAGTACCTCCATGAGCTGAGCCCAACCAGCCTGCATCCTCCACCTCACTCACATTTCCCCTACCTGGGCTGGGGCTGGCAATTTGCTATCACGTCTATGTGAATCTTGTTCTTGCGCACCTCTGTTTTCAAGACTTGGCATGTGACATATGGCACAGAGAGAGCCTTGCTCATGTAGTAGAGATTTATGAGCCTCGTCAATCAAACCATTTCTGATCCTTGGGTTTCAGAGCCATCCTCAAAAACATGCATTTTTGGAGCAGGCATCTCTTTGGCTAAGCGTGTGTTTCCAGCCTAGACGTGTTTTGGGTGAGCACATGTAAATGGACCCAGAGAGCTGGCCTTTCCAGAAGTCTCTGATACGCCCTTTCAATTCACATAGACCTTCACTGGGGCTTCTTTTCCCCCAAAGGGGGCTTGTGAATGAGAATAGGCCCTGACATCACTATAACTCTTAGTATCTTTCACGCAGTGACTATGGAACGTCAGCCCCTGCAGATCTCGTGTGTGTGCGTGCGTGTGTGTGCGTGTGCGTGTGTGTATGTTCACTAGCGCAATCTGGTATCTTGGGTTGAGGACATTGCAGAGCTTTCTGCTGGAACCTTGCCCAACTATCCCCCTCCCCTTTTTCCTCATACATGTTCTTTTCTGGTTTGCCATTTGAAAAATTATTCTCAATCATCTTTTTAAAAAATCTCAATTATCTTTAATGAGAAAATTTCAAAGCGTGCACATGAATGATTTCCAAATTAAAGCAATGCATTTCTGTGTGTTAAGGACCACACGCACTACCCATATGCCAGTGCTCAGGATCTGTGGCCATCACAAACACACATTTTCATGTGATCTCCACTTAAAGGCTGACTGTTTAACATCTCTTCAGATATTTGCAGACCCAAACAAACTAGAAATCAAACACCAAATCTTAAAATGTTTAATTGGAGTCACTACAGAACTGCACCCATCTCAGGCCACACGGTTATATGTTATACAGCCACCGATCGCACTGTCTGGGCTCAGATGAGGCTGAGTCAATAATTTCTGTCTGCGGCATCGGAAAAGGTCCCTCACTGCTCAACACACAAATTCACGAATACACGCACGCGCCTCAGGGAATAGAGAAAAAAATCCGGACTCAAACAGGTGTCTCCACAGTTTTGTGAATTTCCCATCACCCTGTACTCCCACCCTCAATCCTACAAGTGCTAAAGGGTGTGACTGGGAAAAGCTGACGGGCTTTGGTCCCTGGGGATGGATAGCAGATCTTGGGGGGGAGGGCATCCTTCCCCGCAAGCCCCCGGGGCTGCAGTTAACAGGTGGGCTGAAGCACCAGGGCTCTATCTCAAACGGTCGCCCCTACTCTCAGCCCACCACCCTCCAGGGATCTGGAGGCTGGGCCGGCGCGCCAGGGATCGGCGAACCCGGGTCCAAGTCTTCCCCAGCCCGCTCCGTCCAAGAGGTCCGAGGCTGCCGCCGGTCCTCTCCTGTCGCCGCCATGCCCCACCTGGCGGTTCCCGCTTACCAGTCGAAGAGGTTCAGGACGACTTCAGGCACGGTGGAGGAGAGCTCTAAGTGGAATTTCGGGGTGGAACTGAGGTCGCTGCCCTCTGCGAGCCAGGTTCTGATGAGCAGCAGAAGCACAGCGGCTCGCAGCATCCCTCGTATGCTCATGGCTGCGCACTCCAGGGCTTTGGAGGGCGCGAGAAGCTGCGGTTCGCCGCCGCCGCCGGGGAATGGGACCGAACTAGCGAGGACAGTGCGAGGCGAGAGGGAGCTGGGGGGTCGCGAGGAGTCGCCTCTAAGGAGACTGCAGCGAGAGTTTAGGGAGCAGGGGGAGCAGGAGTCGGACTGGAGTCCAGAAGCCAGGCTAGTGTCCGACCCGGAGCCTTAGGACGCGCCCGGCGGCTGCAAGGTGCGCTCCGTCTGCAGCCGCTCCAGGCTGTGACTGGGCACCCAGCCCCGCGTCCGCTGGCTCCGCCCACTCCGACGGTCGCGCTGGTCGAACCAATCCAGCAGGTGCCAGAAGCCCCACAAAAAAGGCGCGCGCTCCAGCCTCCGCCCTCAGCAGGCGCACCGCCCGGCCCCCCGCCCCTTCAGGCCTCCGCAGTCTCGCCCCCGCCAGTCACCGGGGCGGGGCCGGCCCGGGGGAGGGGAGGAGCGTCGCTGCCAGAGGGCTGAATGCGCGTCCTCAGCGAGGCACCCGATGGGTCGTGTTTTCTCTCGGCAAAAAAAAAAAAAAAAAAAAAAAAAATCAAAATGTGCGTGTCTTTTGAAAGACCGTGTGCCCAAGAGTTTTGTTTTTCGCGGTGAAGGGAGTGAAGGAATTTGCTCTGTCTGGATGTACCTTCTGACAGGGCTGCACACTTCTGGGTCCCCAGGACAGAGATCGGGAACTGGAAGTGTTCATCGACTGGGATCGCACTGAGGTGTGACGGTCCCAGAGCTAGGGCCGGCATCTGGGAAGGGGAAGGAGGCAAGGACCAGTGTTTCAAGGGACTGAATCCTTGGAGAGCCGGCGACTCTGATGCTCCTGCATTTTGGGGCCATCAGGTGGAAAAGCCAGGAATTTTGACTAGAGGGCCACTCTCCTATGAAACAAAAGGCTCTCAGAGGATAGGAAAATTCTTCCATCCCAATCCCTTCTGTCCTTTCTATCTCAGATCCTTGAAAAAACAAGTTCAGAAAGAAGTCCTTCAGAGTCGTGTACCAGGCGGGCAATTCCTAAGGCATGCCATTGAGAAGGGTTGCAATGAATATGGATTCACTCATGGTTCACTCATGGTTAGCTCGGAGAAGGAAATGGCACCCCACTCCAGTATTCTTGCCTGGAGGATCCCAGGGACAGAGGAGCCTGGTGGGCTGCCGTCTATGGGGTCGCACAGAGTCGGACACGACTGCAGTGACTTAGCAGCAGCAGCAGCATGGTTAGCTAGAACATTCATACAGAGATGGAGCTTTCTTCTCTTTTCTTTCAGGATTTGGTGAATTGAGACTACTTGTGCCCCGAAAACCTTCAGTTGCCTGGTAGATTGGGCTCCTCCTCGCCCCGCACTGCCCACAGTCTGTCCCTTTCCCCAGCAGCCTGCGGACCTCTGAAACCCAGAAGTGCGCAGCCTTGAGCATCCAGGGATGCTTCCAGCCACTGCGCTCTTGCTGCTCATCAGAACAGTTAAATGTAACTCTTTATCCCCACATTCTTAACCACCTTAGAATCAAACTTTTAGAAAATGTGTTTCATAGTTTCCTGCCTTAAAAACAAACAAACAAACAAAAAAAAAACGAGCAGATCACCCCCATGCCTTCCTTCCCCTTCACCCCACCACTGGAGCAAATGGTCTCCTTCCCACATGAGTGCAGAAATAAAGATGATGGGACCTATATGTCACTGACTATTACATACAGGGGAGAAAGCAATGGCACCCCACTCCAGTACTCTTGCCTGGAAAATCCCATGGATGGAGGAGCTTGGAAGGCTGCAGTCCATGGGGTCACTGAGGGTCGGACATGACTGAGCGACTTCACTTTCACTTTTCACTTTCATGCATTGGAGAAGGAAATGGCAACCCACTCCAGTGTTCTCGCCTGGAGAATCCCAGGGACGGGGGAGCCTGGTGGGCTGCCATCTCTGGGGTCACACAGAGTCGGACACGATTGAAGTGACTTAGCAGCAACAGCAGCAGCAGCAGCAGCAGCATTACATACAGGAGTGGATCAATAAAACCCATCCCTGCTGCTAGCCGTCCTGCCCTTGTTGTCTCCGATCATCCGGGAATATTATAGAGAAAATCCTTGCTTGATAAAAGTGGGAGGGTCGTTCCAGGTCATTTTGTCCCAGCCTCTTGACTTTAATATGGGGAAACTGAGGCCCAGAGAAGGAAAGGGGATGACCCCGAGGTCACATAACAGTAGATGCCCAAACTACTTCCAGAATGTTTATTTATTTATTTATTTTTAGTGTGATTCAGGGATGACTGGAAATTCAGGCAACCACCAGCAGATGGGAGTAGACTTATTTAGATGCAAATGTTCCCAGTACCCCGGAATTGAATTCCACAGGCAACTGGTTGGTCCCTCGTTTGTCAGGGGAAAACAAGACTGAAGCCTGAAGTTCAATGCCTAGGCGCATTTGTGACTATGGAGATGGTCATAAAGTTGACGATGATGCATTCACTTTCAGACTTTACATCCCAGGGGGTGTTCCCCTGCTTCTGCTCTCCCTAGAGGTATTGCTTGGCTGAAATTTCTAACTCACAAGATAAATAACCCCACAAAAGACAAGAAATACAAAAACGACAGTGTAATCTGTACTCGTTGAGCTTTTCTCCAGTTAATTTATTAGAATATCTGTAACTATGCAGATTGAATGGACTTAAACCTGAATATTGAATGGACTTACACCTGAAGCCCACTTTGGCCACCTGATGCAAAGAACTGACTCATTGGAGAAGACCCTGATGCTGGGAAAGATTGAAAGCAGGAGAAGAAGGTGATGACAGACGATGAGATGATTAGATGGCATCATGGACTTGATGGACATGAGTTTGAGCAAACTCCAGGAGTTGGTGATGGACAGGGAAGCCTGGCATGCTGCAGTATATGAGGTTGTAAAGAGTCAGACACAACTGAGCAACTGAACTGAACTGAACTGAAACCTGAATATGGGACCATGATGTAGGAGAAAGAACACTGACCTGGAAGTCAGCCCATCTGGGTTCCAGTCCAGGTCTGCCACATGCAGCGAATGTTTCAGTTTGGCTGGAGTGTAGGGTGTATTTGGAGTAAGACAAGGTGTAAGGGAGGTAAGAGGCAAGAGATTAGGTGGCCTGGTGAGCACCACACTCTGAGTGCACAATAAATAATTGAGGCAAGAGAGAGGCAGTTTTGGACCTAACTGTCCAAAAAAAAAAGGGGGGGGGAATTTGATTTTTATTATAGAGTCAGCTTGTGCTTTTGAAAAGATTGTGCAAGGGAATGGCTCAATCAAATGGTGTCTTGGAAGATTCCCTTGTAAAGGAGAAACTGGGAGGAAGAAAAACTGAAAACGATGACAATAATTAAGATGCAGTGAAACCTCAGAATTCCAATGGCATTTTTCACAGAAATCAAAACAACAACAACAACCCTACAATTCATACAAAACGGTAAAATATCCTGAAAACCCAAAACAATACCAAGAAAGAACAAGGCTAGAGACATCACAATTGTGGATTTTAAACTATTGAAAACCTGTTGTAATCAAATAGCATGGTATAGCATAAAAATAGACATAGAACAATGAAATAAATTGAGATCCCAAAAGAAAGCCCACACCTATATGGTCAACTCATGTTGGACAAAGGAGCCAAAAAGACTTAATGGGGGAAATGAGTCTCTTCAATACATGGTGCTGGAGAAATTGGATTAAACACATGCAGAAAAATTAAATCAGATCCCATCTTGCACTACTCATAAAAATTACTTTGAAATGGTTGAAGACTTAAATTTGTTGTTCAGTCACTCAGTCGTGTCTGACTCTTTGTGACCTCATGGACTGCAGCACGCCAGGGTTCCCTGTCCATCACCAACTCCTGTAGCTTGCTCAGACTCATGTCCATTGAGTTGGTGATGCCATCCAACCATCTCATCCTCTGTCACACCCTTTTATTCCTCCCTTCAATCTTTCCCAGCATCAAGGTCTTTTCTAATGAGCTTAAAGACCTTAAACTGTAAGACTACTGGAGGAAGAATAGAGGAAAAGCTCTTGACATTGGTCTTGGCAACTGTTTTTGTTTTTTTGTTTTTTTTTTTTTTTACTATGACATCAAAATTATAGGCAACAAAAAGCAAAAAGCAAGTAAGGCTATATCAAACTAGAAATCTTTTGCACAATGAAAAGAAAGCCTAAGGAATGGGAGAAAATATTTACAAACCACACAACTGATAAAGAGTTAATACAAAATATAGAAGGAACTCATACAATTCAATAGTAAAAAAGCAAAAAAAAAAAAAAAATCTGACCAAAAATGGGTAGAGGAATAGACTATTTTCCCAAAGAAGATATAAAAATGGCCAACAGGTACATGAAAAATCAACATCACTAACCATCAGGTAAATGCAAATCAAAACTACCATGAACTATCACCTTATACCTGTTAGACTGGCTATTGTCAAAAAGACAAGGGACAACAAATGTGGATGAGAAAAGGAAATCCTTCTGCACTATTGGTTGGAAGTATACATTGGTACAGTCACTGTGGAAAATAGCATGGAGATTTGTCAAAATTTAAAAACAGAACTACAATATGATCCAGCAAACTCACTTCTGGTTGTATATGCGAAAGAAATTAAATCAGGATCTCAAAGAGATATCTGTACTCCCACATTGATTTAAGCATTGTTCACAATAGCCGAGATATAGAAACTAACTAAGTATTCACTGATGGATGGATAAAGAATATGTGGTACATATACATAATAGAATATGGTTCAACCATCAAAATGAAGGCAAGACTGTCATTTGGGACAACATGGATGGAGTTTGAGAGCATAACCCTAAGTGAAATAACTCAGACAGAGAAAGACAATATTGTATGTTCTCACATGTGTGGAATCTAAAAAATCCAAATTCAAAGAAGCAGAGTAGAATGGTGGTTGCCATGGACTGAGGGTGGAGAAAATGGGGACATATAGGTTAAAGGGTACAGATTTCCAACTGTAAAATGAATAAAGTAATTTGATAGCTCAGGTAGTAAAAAATCTACCTGCAATGCAGGAGATCCTGGTTCGATCCCTGGGTTGGGAAGATCTCCTTGGCAAAGGGAATGGCAACCCACTCCAGTATTCTTGCCTGGAGAATCCCATGGACAGAGGAAACTGGCAAGCATCCATGGGGTTGCAAAGAGTCAGACATGACTGAAGCAACTAACACACAAAATGAATAAGGTATGGGGAATCTAATGTTCAGCATAGTGACTGTGGCTAACAATAATGCATTATAAACTTGGAGCTCTGTTCAGTTCAGTCACTCAGTCGTGTTCGACTCTTTGCGACCCCATGAATCACAGCACGCCAGGCCTCCTTGTCCATCACCAACTCCCGGAGTTCACCCAAACTCACGTGCATCGAATCAGTGATGCCATCCAGCCATCTCAACCTTTGTCGTCCCCTTCTCCTCCTGTCCCCAATCCCTCCCAGCATCAGAGTCTTTTCCAATGAGTCAGCTCTTCTCATGAGGTGGCCAAAGTATTGGAGTTTCAGCTTTAGCATTAGTCCTTCCATTGAACACCCAAGACTGATCTCCTTCAGAATGGACTGGTTGGATCTCCTTGCAATCCAAGGGACTGTCAAGAGTCTTCTCCAACATCACAGTTCAAAAGCATCGGTTCTTTGGTGCTCAGCTTTCTTCACAGTCCAACTCTCACATCCATACATGACCACTGGAAAAACCATAGCCTTGACTAGATGGACCTTAGCTGGCAAAGTAATGTCTCTGCTTTTGAACATGCTATCTATGTTGATCACAACTTTCCTTCCAAGGAGTAAGCGTCTTTTAATATCATGGCTGCAATCACCATCTGCAGTGATTTTGGAGTCCCCCCAAATAAAGTCTGACACTCTTTCCACTGTTTCCCCATCTATTTTCCATGAAGTGATGGGACAAGATGCCATGATCTTCGTTTTCTGAATGTTGAGCTTTAAGCCAACTTTTTTACTCTCCTCTTTCACTTTCATCAAGAGGCTTTTTAGTTCCTCTTCACTTTCTGCCATAAGGGTGGTGTCATCTGCATATCTGAGGTTATTGATATTTCTCCCAGCAATCTTGATTCCAGCTTGTGTTTCTTCCAGCCCAGTGTTTCTCATGATGTACTCTGCATAAAAGTTAAATAAGCAGGGTGACAATATATAGCCTTAACGTACTCCTTTTCCTATTTGGCACCAGTCTGTTGTTCCATGTCCAGTTCTAACTGTTGCTTCCCGACCTGCATACAGATTTCTCAAGAGGCAGACCAGGTGGTCTGGTATTCCCATCTCTTTCAGAATTTTCCACAGTTTCTTGTGATCCACACAGTCAAAGGCTTTGGCATAGTCAATAAAGCAAACTTGGAAAGTAGATCTTAAAACTTATCACCACCACCAAAATAAAAATTAAAAAATTCATTTTATGAGGGGATGAAAGTGAAAGTGTTGGTTGTTCAGTTGTGTACAACTCTTTGTGACTCAATGGACTGTAGCCCACTAGGCTCCCCTGTTCATGGAAATTTTCAGGCAAGAATACTGGAGTAGGTTGCCATTTCCTTCTACAGGGGATCTTCCCAACCCAGGGATTGAACTCAGGTCTCCTGCATTGCAGGCAGATTCTATACAATCTGAACCACCATGGAGATATCAACTAACCTTTTTGTGGTAATCATTTCACAATATATACATTTGTCAAATATCCATGTTGTACACATTAAACTTACATATGTCAATAATATCTCAAAAAAAGGTAAAGGTAAAATAAAACAAAACAACACCCCAAAATAGTGAGGCTAAAATCTAGAAGAAGAAAAGAACCCAGAGGGGGAAGTCTGGCAAGAAAAGTCATTTTTCCCTGAGGGCACTTGATGAGTCATATGGGAGTTGTGAGACTGAGCTCTGGTTGTGGTGCCCTCATGAGAAAAAGGGATAAAAGTTGAAGTCCAAGGCCCAAACAAGTGGGAAATGTGACAAGCCTTCCTACCACTTTAAACTGAGACTCTGAGTAGCTACCCTTTCAGGATAATGGTGAACTAGCAGTAACCAGCCCTTGCATAGACTTGTAGTCTATATACCCATCATTGGGATGTTCTGTGAAGCTCTGAATTTGGATTAAAGTAGTGTTGGACAGGTATCATCTCCAGGCATTTGTCAGAAGCAAATGAGAATACTTTCTATAAGGATGTACTGTCATCCTAGGCCTGAAATCATTGTTACAAATAAATTTTCAATAATATGAAAACACATAGTCAGAAGTAACTAGGCATACAAAGAAAAATATGTACTGTGAGTTACAGACAGCAGAAAAGAATAGATGACAAAAACAAATTCACAAAGATTTTAGACATTAGAATTACAAGACACACTATAGTAACTAATTGATCATATTTCAAAAAAAGATAAGCTTGAAAATATCTTTGGGGAACAGAAGATGTCATATAGACAATTTGGGAAAGGATCAAATATAACTAGAACTAAAAAATATAATAATAAAAATTGAGAATTTAATGGCTAGATGGGTTTAACAGAAGGCAAAATGCAACTGAAGAGAGAGTTATTGAACTGGAGATAGGTCACAAGATACTGTCCACAATTATGCCTGGAGAAACAAATTATGTGTAAAAGAGAAAAAGGTAGATCAGAGACATAAGGAATAGAGTGAGATCTAACATACATTTAATTGATGTCCTGGAAGAGAGGCAAGAGAAATGTGAAAGATTATGGCTGAAAATTTGGATCCATTAGAGGCATCATAGTGAAAGTACATAAAATCAGAGACAAAGAAAACTATGATAATAGTTCAAGATGGAGGTGAGGTCCTAATTAAGGGCAAAAGTAAGAGAGATTGAAACAAGACTATGGGATGTTAGACCCTGGCCTTCAAAATGCATTTGACCCAAATTTTCCATGAAAAACAATTTAATAAAGATGTTGCCCATTTTATTCCCAATTAACAAAGTATATTTGTTAAAAATTGGATTATTTAGAGCAACCTGACATGTAGGAGCTTCACAGTTGTCATACTTGAAAGGCCATCTTCCTATAAGTATGTATTTCTTGTCTCATGGGCCATGAAAGAAGCAAGAGTTCTCCATGGGTCTAAAATGCTGGTTGCAGCTGATTTCAAAGGCTTGAGAAATGTGCTTATATAAGGTCTTCTAAGAGTAAGCAATGGCACCCCACTCCAGTACTCCTGCCAGGAAGATCCCATGGATGGAGGAGCCTGGTAGGCTGCAGTCCATGGGGTCGCAAAGTCGGACACGACTGAGCGACTTCACTTTCACTTTTCACTTTCATGCATTGGAGAAGGAAATGGCAACCCACTCCAGTGTTCTTGCCTGGAGAATCCCAGGGACGGGGGAGCCTGGTGGGCTGCAGTCTATGGGGTAGCACAGAGTCAGACACGACTGAAGCGACTTAGCAGCAGTAGCAGCAGCAAAGAGTAAGCAGAATAAAAGTGAATCTTCGCGGAAAGGCTTCCTTTTGCTTTTTCTGCTAAGTCGCTTCAGTTGTGTCTGACTCTGTGCGACCCCAGAGATGGCAGCCCACCAGGCTCCCCCATCCCTGGGATTCTCCAGGCAAGAACACTGGAGTGGGTTGCCATTTCCTTCTCCAATGCATGAAAGTGAAAAGTGAAAGTGAAGTCGCTCAGTCGTGTCCAACTTTGCGACCCCACGGACTGCAGCCTACCAGGCTCCTCCATCCATGGGATCTTCCAGGCAAGAGTACTGGAGTGGGTTGCCATTGCCTTCTCCATCCTTTGCTTACCCTCCCCCAAACTTTCACTCAGTTTCTAAGGAAACATATATAAAATAATTAATTCTGTGCTTCCCAGGATGCCTTATTACAACCTTCAGTCTTGACCATGTGCTTCACTCACTGTCTAGCTGGACTGCTGTTGAATTCCCATAGGGGTTTCCTGACCTGTTACTAGAGCTGTTCATATAATAGCTGGTTGACTGGCCACCTGTCAAGGATGGCCATATATGGGCATCAGAGTTTCTGTGGTCTCCTGCACCTCTAAAATTCTCTTCCAAAAACCAAAGCTGAAAAACATCTCTTGGTAAAGTCTTCTGAGAGAAATTTCAAGTGTTTTTGCATAGACTCCTTTATGTATTTCTTCTATTTGAGGGACAAACATTCTTATATACCCTCTTGAGCCTCCTCCCTAGAAAACAATTTCTCCAAGAGAAAATCTTGTGAGAGCTAGAAAGCTTTCTCTGTTGCCTCACCCCAAGCCAATCAGAAAGTTGGCAACAATGAAGATCTACTTCATTTGTGGCATGCAAATATGTCAACACCAATTTTGATCAAATGTCCTTAAGAGACAAGTTGCTAGAATTTTGATTCTGAGTTTGCAGGCTTTCTCTTCACTTTTGCTGGGAATTTACAATTTGCGTAGGTCACTGCTTTCCCTCCACAGTCTGCAGAAACTTGATTTTTGATATATAGCATGTTCCAGCAGTATCTTACTCCCTTAGCATGGAAGAGGAGGTATAGGAAGAATGAGCCACTAACTCAAAGGGCTCCCCCCCCCCCAGAACTGGTTGTAGCATATGTGCTAAAAAGGATTTGACTAACAATCTGAAGATTTAGATTGGAGCACCATCATTAGCTACCTAGGCATGTGCCACTGCCTCTGAATCTTAGTTCTCTCATCTAAAATATGGGTGTGATAGTAATGCATTTAATGGAACAATATAGTCAAAGGGGAGCCTCTGACCTCGTTAACTTCCTAACTCTGGATCTTCACCTCACCTAATTCTTTAGCCCTATCAAATTTCTCATAATCTCATTCTGGAAAAACTGCTGTCATTACCACTACTATCCACCAGAGGTCCTCATTTTTTTTGGTCTAATTGTCGAATGAATCTGTTTATTTAATTGTTTCCCGAACGCCGGGACGCCAGGCTGACACGAAAAAATCTTTCAACTCCACAAGCAAAACAGACGGGTGATAAGCACAGGGAGCAAAGATCCTTCTGATATAGGAGGTTTTAGTGCACAAATGGATAAACTTCTACACCGGGGTCCTAGCGGCCACCAGTTACCCTGTACCTTAGCAGAGCTGTTGATGTCTGGCCTTGGGCACCTTTGCTCCTGTTCCCAGGGGTTGAGAAATGGTGATCTTGTACAAACGGTTAATAGACAGCTCCTGGAGTTGTGAAGGGCACAGAATTCTTACTCATCTTTTAAGACTCAGTTAAGCTGTTATGAAGCTTTTTCCAACTGCCTAGGCAGAGATAGTGACTCTTTTCTTCACGTTCCAAGGGTGCCTTCAACAGGGAGGGGACATATGTATACCTATGACTGATTCATGTTGATATATGGCACAAACCAACACAATATTGTAAAGCAATTATCCTCCAATTAAAAATAAATAAGAATTTAAAAGACAGTCCTCTAGACCAACACTTCCCTCTTGTATTGGTATCTTTGCCTCTCATCTCTCTTCCGGGATGGACTGGGATTTCCTGTAGTCTGGCAACTGTTTCTGATTCATCTTGCAGCTGTCAGTAACCAGTTCAGAGTCTGCTTTAGAGTGAGAACTTAAGAGATGTCTGTTGAAGGAAGCATCCCGGAAATGAACACAGGAAAAAAGTTTTCCGCAGATGGAGTTCCCAGAACACGAGGACTTGGAAGTGGCTATCATATGTATTGGTTAGAAGGCTCAAAGGTGACAGCTGAGAGAGAAGTCTAAGTGCCACATGTTGGGGAACAGGCTTTGCTCTATGGTTTTTTGGGGTTTCATTTTGATGAAAGGAATCCAGAAGATGTGTTTCTCTACCCAAACCTCAAAGAATGTATCCTCTTTCCAAGAAGGGATGCTGTAATTCTGTCAGTGGGTGGGATTTAGAGGGAGATGGATTTTAGCTTAAACTTAGCTCTGATGGAGGGAGCATCAGAGTCAGACAGGGACTTGAATCCCAGTTCTGCCAATCACCATCTATATGACTTTGGACAAGTCACAGTCTCTATCTGATCCTCTGGCTTTTCATCTGTAAAATTTGAGGATTAAATGGGAGATTAAGTGAGATCAACATGGTAAAACACCTAGAGAAATTATTGACACAATTGTTAAGAGGTACACTACTCAGGGCTTCTCTAGTGGCTCAGTGGTAGAGAATTCGCCACCAGATGCAGGAGACGTGGGTTCCATCCCTGGGTCAGGAAGATCCCCTGGAGGAGGAAGTGGTAACCCACTCCAGTATTCGTTCTTGCCTGGGAAATCCGATGGACAGAGGAGCTTGACGGGCTACAGTCCATGGGGTCACAAAAAAGTTGGACATGACTTGGTGACTGAGTACCAAGCACAACCACATTCATTCAGGGCAAGCAAAAGATGGGATGAGCTCCCCATCACTGGAAGATGTTCAATGACAGACTACATGACTGCCTCTTAAAAATATTATGGAGAGAATAGTAAGGGTTGGACCAGATGAAAAAAATTGAAGTCTTTTCCATTTATTAGTTTTATAATTCAAAAATTCCCAAGGATTAGAAGTGTAGACATAAAGGTATACACTGAGACCACTCTGCTGATGTAGAGTGCTTATGTCCAGATAGTGTCTTTTTGGAGCAATTAGCCTAAGTATGTGAGTACATACTATCCAAGGACTTGTGTGTGTGTACAGCAGTGTTCAGGGGAACTGGTACTGTCTCAAACTTGAGAGTACATTGCCAGCTGTGATGCCTGCTGCTGCACATCTGGCATCTTGCCCAATAATCAAATAAGCCCCTGAAGCGACTGCATGTTCATTTTATTCCTTGACTCAGTCAACTGAGGCTTTCCATGCTAATCTCTCATTTACTCCTTTGCAGTTTTATCGTAATTGATTCTTGTTTTGGGAGAAGATTTCAGGAGCTGGTACAAGGAAAGAGTATTTATTGGTTGTCGTCGCTTTTCTGTGTGACTCACCATCTCTCTTTCAATTTAAGCTTTGAAAGAATCTCCGTGATACTTTTCCCCACAGTGCCCTCCTCAGATCATGGCTCCCACCTCTAGTTCCTGCCTTCTTGCCTGACTTGGACTCTTGCGGTTGTCTTCTAATCAGTTTTCCCCTTCAGTATTTGCTCCGACTTTAATCCATTCTATATTCAAACCATTTACTATCTGATTCCAACTGACCCTTCTAGCTCCCTCCTCCCCCTCCTTCCTGACATGTGCACCTAGCTCCCATCCAAAGGGGCTACTGGCCTTTCCTTAAGCAACAAACTCCCTTTTGGTGAATATTCAGTTTGCCAACTTCATTTGCCTAAATCCAACTTATCTTTTAAACCTAAGACCACATACCTTCCCCCACAAAGCACCCATGAGGGCTCTTACTTTGTGTCCCTGAACACACTGTCCCTTGTATTAGAGCTCTTTGTGTGTACAGCTTATCCTCCTTAAAAATCTGTAAGCTTCCCTCCTATCATCATTAGCTATATTCTCTCCATATCTCTTCTAATTTCAAAAACACTTTTTGCCCACTGTGTTTTCTCCCCTGAATCCCTATCTCATTTAACAAATAAACAAATAAGCCCAATCAGGATTTGTGTGGGTTGTACTGAAAAATAATTTAATGCCTGACATCCTGAAAGCACAAATTACATAACTCATTTTAGGTGCTAATTGACAATGAGTTAAAAAAGAAAAAAAGCATGCAGGCTAGAAATGATCGATTCCACTGAATGTTGCCTAAATGTTCTTAATTAATCAACAAGAAGCCACATTCGAGCCCATGGCACCCTTTTCTCTCTTTTAGAAAATGTCAAACTCAAGGGAAAGGTTTGTTAAACTATTTATTTGATTCATTTCTTAGCTTCTGGGCTTGACTATCTTAAGCCTTTGGTTTGTACTTGGGGATTATGGGGTTTTTAAGAATTGAGCCATTCTCTAGTTTGCTCTTCAGGAGGTAAGCATATTGCATTCATTTAATCTCTAAATTTACAGAGGATAGAAACCAGAGGTGAGTATGGTATTTACTTGGGTACATGAATTTACATAGAACAATGACAGGAACCCATTGCAGTATTTCTGGCAGCTTTCATGTTCCTGATGTTGTTTATGGGAACATTGCCCATTACAGCGAATTGGTTTCTTTAGACTTGTTTCTTTCTGGTGGAGCCTATTGAGTTGGGATGGAGCAGGAAGGACCAAGATGCATTCCGGATGAACAGTGACCAAGGCTACGCTTCCTAACATCAACACTACTAAAGTGGAAGAAAAGGCTTTTAGGACAGGGTGTGCACATATTCAAGTGTATAACCTTTTCCCACAAGTTATTAGATCCATGAAAGCTTTTTCGAGAACCTGTAGATGTTACTCAGGAGTCAGCTTTGAAAATTAAGTCAAAGTGACCCTTCTTGTGTTCCATTAAATGTAAACATGTTAAGAGAGCTTCTTTCCAATGAAATGCATTATTATGGAACTCTGTTTATGCAGAACTTCACCTTAGGTTCACTTAGGCTTATTAAAATAAATGGAAATGCTTGTTCCAGAATGTCTGGAACTTAATTTGCAAAATGTACTCCCAATTCAAGCCCACTGGACAGAAAGGGCCACTCTACACCAGAGGACTAATAATAGCAATTTAATCCTTACAACAGCCCTGTAATTTAGCTACTGTTTTTCAGCCAGGAGTGGAGAGGATATGATGGAGTTGGGCTCTGAAGCCAGACGTCCTGGGTTTGAATCTCAGCCCAACACTCACCAACCGTGTTATCTTAAGCAAGTTATCTAATTTCTTCGTGCCTCAGTTTCCTCATCTCCAAAGTGGGGATAATAGAACTTCCTCACAGGGAAAAAGTGAATGAGTGCATGGAAAATACCTAAAGCAATGGCCAAGCACATGTTCAACATGTCAGCAGTGGGAGATCTTCTGGAGTTAGGTGGGATGAAGGGAAGGAAAAATGTGTCTCTGGAGCCAACTAACTATATCCATAGTTCTTAAGATGAGCTATGTGACTCCAGCAGGGGCAGCAGCATATGTGTAGGACTGCAGAATGAAGGCCAGGGGAATCGGTGCCTGAGATGTGTCCCAAATGTGTTTGCCCGTCTGAAGCTTCTGGATCTCAGAAGAAAAAGCCTGCATGGACCAGTATCCATGAAGAATGTGGAACCTCAAGTAAAAAACTAATAAGCTCAGTGAATCACAGTTCATTTTTAAACTACTCATTTACCTCTTAATTTAGATGCGGCAAATTACAAAGCCACTGACCACACGTCATAGGTTTTATTTGGGGTCCTGTGACATAGTTGCTGGTTTATCTAGTAGGGTTATCAAAAGCCTGAGTCACATAAGACTTATCACATTGCTCTGGAATTTCCAATGATTTCATTTGGTGTTTGTTATATAATTTAAATGTTCCAAATATGATTTTGTTCAAAATTCCCAATCCATGTTGTACTAACTGATGCTTCACCTTTATTTTCTAGAAGCTCTTTCAGGACAGTTTCTATAGCAGCGCTTTAGTGTTTACACCCCACTGTTAGCAACATCATCTCAGATATCTTTGTGAATATGGCTATAGTTCACAATGAAGCACAAGGACAAAGCACAGGATCTTTTCATTTCTTGTTTGGTATAATGAGGTGTAGTATACTTTAAAAGACTAAATCCCCTGCTAGAGAGTAAAGGAGAAATTCAGCCCAACACAGTGTTTCTTGGCTTGAATAAGCCTGGATTCCATGCCCCTCAAATGGAGTTGAATTCCAGTTTTTGACTACTGTAAAGATTGTAACCCCATCCAGCAACACTTGGAAATCAGTGAGAACTCTTAATGACACATTAGTACTGAGAAATTCATCAGGCCTCTGAATAGATGGGCTCAAGGTGATAAGATATTCTTTTATCCGTCATTTTCATTTTTTTTTTGAATAGCAGCTTTTTAAAGATTATTTGACATACCATGCAACTCACTCTTTTAAAGCGTATAATTCAATGGATTTTAGTATATTCAAAGTGTTCTGTAATCATCTCTCTATTTAGTTACAAGACGTTTTCATCACTCTTAAAGGAGACTCTATACCCATTAATAGTCACTCCTCACTCTTCCTCCCTGCTCCCTGGCCCTTTTAGTAACTAAACTGATTTCTGATTCTATGGATTTGTCTATCATAGAAATTTTGTATGAAGAGAATCATACAACATGTATCCTTTGTGACTATTTTTTCAATTAGTATGTTTTGAAGGTTCATCCATTTTGTCTCATGTATCTGCTCTTCATTCCTTTTCGGTGCTGAATAATATTCCATTCTATAGATATACTTCATTTTGTCTCTCCATTCATCTATTGATGGACATTTGGGTGGTGTCCACTGTTTGGTTAGTGTGAAAAGTGCTGCTGTGAGTATTAGTGTATACCTTTTCACCTTGTACACACCTTGTGAAAACATTTTTTAAAAAATTCTTTTAGGTATGCTTAGGAGTGGAGTTGCTGAATTATATGGTAAATCTACATATAACTCATTGAGGATCCACCCTTGAATTTCTGGGACAAATTCCACTTGGTCATGATTATAGTCCTTTTAATGTGCTGCTGGATTCAGTTTGCTAGGATTTTGTTGAAGATTTTTGCACATATGTTCATAAGGGATAGAACATAGTTTTCTTTTCTTGTCTGGCATTGGTATTACGGTAATGCTGACTCATAAAATGAATTAAGAAGTACTTCATACTTTTCTATTTTTTTGAAGAGTTTGAAAAAGATTGGTGTTAATTCTTTAAATACTTGGTAGAACTCCCCAGTCAAGCTAATTGGTCCTGGGTGTTTCTTTGTTTTATTTACTGGTTCAACCTCTTTACTTCTTACAGGTATGTTCAGATTTTCTATTTATTCTTGAATCAGTTTTGGTAGACTTTGTGTTTTTATGAATTAGTTTCTCATCTCTTTCATTTATTCTTAGGATGGTATTTATTGAGATTGCTCAATGTGCCAGGCACTGTGCCATTGACAATCAGACACACGCTCTTCTGGTGGGGAAGTGGAAATTTGTTAGAAATACAGATGATAAAACAAGGGATTCCAACACTATGTAATACTGTGATATACCTAAGAGGGTCTCCTAAACCAGGCTTAATTATTTAGGAAAGTTTCTCAAGGGTAGCTGGGGCAGGGATGGCTAAAAGTCACTCTTTTATATCTTATGTTCACTCTTTTATATCTTATTCATCATTCCTGCCCCAATCTATAAACAAGTCTTATTTTCAGAGTACAATATTAAATCCAACCATCTTTCAAAACCGTTACCTTTTTTACTCTGGTCCAAGTCATCATCATCCTCTTTCAGGTGAACTACTAGAACAGCCTCTAACTGGCTCCCTTACTTCTGATCTTGCCTCCTGTGGTAAATATCATATATTAGCTCATTTGACTTCATTATAACCCCAATCAAAGCACATCTTACTAAATGATAGAGGTTGGAATGCTAAAGCCTATATTTCTTGAAATCCCTCATAGCATACATTCCACTGGTGACCTAGTCTCTGCCAGGCAGATGAAACTGAATGTAATTTGGAAGGCTGAGTGGGTAGAGTTCATGCTTCTGCGTCTGTGATTTCTAGTTTTTGCTAGTGAGCATAGTCTTGGAAGATTTTGCTTCTTTTGTATGAGCAGTAACAGACCTCTCAAGGTGCAGTTCCTAGTTTTGTGGGCATCAAAAAGACAGGTCATAATGTATCCACTGTATTTAGGAAGAGAATGAGGCAATATGGCCAAGATTTGTGATGATCTGAGCAGAGATGGCGTGGTCCTGGAAGCAGCTACTGGAGCAGTGGCTTCCTGATTCTCCACCTTCCTGATGTGCCAATTATGTGCTATTAAGTGAAAATGTTCTGAACATTCAACACACAGTATCAATAAATTATTCTGATTTTTTCAACAACTTTGTTAAATACCCAATTATAAACCCTTTTAAATGAGTTAAAGTGGTTTGTGCTATCTGTAACATAATTCTACATTCTACCCTTTGTGCTGTGCTGTGTTTAGTTGCTCAGTGGTGTCTGACTCTTTGTGACCCCATGGACTATAGCCTGCCATGCTCCTCTGTCCATAGGGATTCTCCATGCCAGAATACTGGAGTGGGTTGCCATGCCCTCCTCCACAGGATCTTTCCAACTCAGGGACTGAACCCAGGTCTGATGCATTGCAGGTGGATTCTGTACCATCTGAGCCACCAAAGAAACCCCAAAATACTGGAGTGGCCTATCCCTTCTCCAGGGGATTTTCCCAACCCAAGAATTGGACTGGGGTCTCCTGCATTGCCGGTGGATTCTTTACCAGTTGAGCTAGAAGGGAAATCCCTCTACCCTCTACAAGGAAGCTAAGGGAAATGTTTAAAAAATGGAACCAGATCTTATCACTTCCTTGCTCAAAACTCCCTGATGGCTTCTTGTGCTACTTGCAACAAAAGTCAAACTCCCAATGTTTTCTTCTACTGTCCCCTGTCTCACTTCACTGAAGCTCTCCTTGCTGTCTTGCTGTTTCTCGAACACACCAAGAACACTGCTGCCTCAGGGTCTGGTATTTGCTGTTCCCTTTATCTAGAATGGGGCTTCCCAGGTGGCGCTAGTGGTAAAGAACACTTCTGCCAATGCAGGAGACACAAGAGATGTAGGTTCAGTCAATGGGTCAGGAAGATCCCCTGGAGGAGGGCATAGCAACCCACTCCAGTAGTCTTACCTGGAGAATTGCATTAACAGAGGATCCTGGTAGGCTATAGTCCATAGGTTCGCAAAGAGTCACAACTGAAGTGACTGAGCACTTACACCATGTAGAATACTCATCCTCCAGATAGGTACATAGCTTAAATTTCTATTTCAAGCCAGTCATCTTCTTGAAATCTAACATTAGCCCAACTTCACTCTCTATGACATTGCTTTCTTGATTTTCTGCAGAGCATTCATCAATCCTTGAAGTCATCTTGCATATTTGATGTGTGTGTGCATGTGCACACCTGTGTGTGCATCATCTGTCTCTCTTCACTAGAATGTAAGTTACTTGAGGGTATGCGCATTGTTATGATTGCTTTAGTGGATCCAAAGGAAAAGCAGTGACCCACACACATAGAGAAAATCGATGGGAATTCAGGAAGAGGAAGAAGAAATAGAAGACAATGGATATTTCTGAGCACTGTTGGGATGTTTACTGAGTGTTAAAAAGCAAAGCACTAACTACTGAAAACTCAAATCACCTGAGAAAGGTGGAAATCTCTGAAAAATATTCTTGCAATTGTGCAATAGAAATTATATATGCAAGGAGTGTGAAGAACAGCCAGACCCTATCTGTAATGAGTATCATTACATCATTGCCATTCAATTTAAAGGCTTGTTCATGACCTGCTCTGCAGCTTATTTGGGATTTTCTTCTATAAAAGCATGAACTTGGTCCAGTTTGGTCATCTGAAGAATTAAAAAAAAAAAACACCAACATTTGGGTTCATATAATTTTGAGGGACCAAACAAACAAACAAGCAAAAAAACACTTTGCAAGCTTCTGCTGTTTATTCAGTCCAGCAGTAGGCATTCTGGGATGGGAGTAAGAAAGAGAAAAACTACAGATCCTATGTGCAAAGAAGGAGGGTAGACAAGCTACTGTGCAATAAGAATCAAAGAACTGATTAGGAGAGGATTAGCCTGCAGGAATCAGATGGAGTGGTTGCTCTGGAGAAGGAAAAGGCCAGGAGAAAATTATTTACCTATTCTATATATAGTAGTGTTTATATGTCAATTCCAATCTCCCAATTTATCCCTCTCCCTCTTTCCCCCTGGTAACTATAAGGTTGTTTTCTACATCTGTGAGTCTGTTTCTGTTTTGTGAATAAGTTCATTTGTACTATTTTGTTTAGATTCACATATAAGCGATATCAGGTGATATTTGTCTTTCTGTGTGTGACTTACTTCACCCAGTATGGCAATCTCTAGGTCCATCCATGTTGCTGTAAGTGGCATTATTTCCTTCTCTTTTAAGCCAAGTAATACTCCATTGTATATATGTACCACATTTTATTTGTCTGTTCCTCTGTTGATAAACAGGTGTTTATCCTGGCAGTCTTAAAATATTTCTGCCGCCTAATGATGTGACCTAAAAACACAAGAGCAAAAATTGACATAATTATTAAGAGAAATGACCAATCATAGTTGGATATTTTAATATATCTCTCTTTGTAATTGTTATAACAAGCAGAACAAAAATCAGTAAATATATAGAAGATCTGAAAAAAAAGTGATTAACAAACGACTTAACGGAGACATATAGCTGTATGCACTTATATCTAAATATCTATTTCTATACCTATATCTGTAATTACATCTCCATCTTCATCTATGCCTATTATCTACCAAGGAATTTGAAAGTACAATTTTTCCCAGAACATGTGTAACATTTACAAAAATTGTCCATAGTATATCCAGAAAGCAAGTCTCAACAAATTGCAAAGGATTGCAACAACACAGAGCAGGTTCTCTGACCACAGTGGAATTAAGCTAGAGATCAAAACAGGCATTAACTAGAAAAATCTCTACATATTTGAAGATAGTCAATTTAAAATAATTCAAGATAAAAGAAGAAATCATAACAGGAATTTGAAAATAATTTGAACTGAAAAAAATGAAAATACCAAATAATAAAATTTGTGAGATACATGGGACTTCCCTAGTGGTCCAGTAGTTATGATGCTGTACTTTCGATGCAGGGGCTGCTGCTGCTGCTAAGTCGCTTCAGTTGTGTCCAACTCTATGCGACCCCATAGACAGCAGCCCATCAGGCTCCACTGTCCCTGGGATTCTCCAGGCAAGAACACTGGAGTGGGTTGCCATTTCCTTGCAGGGGACATGGGTTCAAATCCTGGTAGGGTAACTACCACATGCTACAAGGCCAAAAAATTTTGTGAGATACAGTTAAAATAGCATCTTTCAAATAAAAAGGAAGAAAATCTGAAAATTAATGAACTAAGCATTTCCTCCAAGAAGTTAGGAAAAAGATAACAATGTTGACTCAAAAATATTTAGAAACTAAGATTAAAAATTAAATATTGCAGTGATAGTAAAACATGTGAAGTGCCTAGGAACAACTTTAATATAAAATGTGGAAGACTTCCACAGATAAATTGATAGAACTTTATTAGAAGGCATGAAACAAGTCTGAAACAAATACAGATACCATATTCATGGACTGACAGATTAAATATAAATATGTCAATACTCTCTAACATTGATAATCCAATACTTTTATAGTAAACATTTTAACAAGTTTTATTTTGTAGAATTTGTCAACCTAACTTTAAAATTTATGTAGAAAAGCAAAAGCCCAAGAATAATCAAGATATTTCTAAATAGGATAGTGAAAAGGTTTGCTCTGCCAAATATCATTATAAAGCTATAATAAGATGGTGAAGTTCTAGCAGAAGGATAGATGAATATATCAGTTGAACAGAGTAGAGAACCCAGGATATCTCCATTCTGTCATCTGCTCTGAATTATCCCTTCACGTTCAGGCTTTAACTGTACCCTGGTTATTCACTAAAAACACAGCTTATCCTGAAGTCTTCTCCAGTGAAGACTTTGTTCTCTCATACACCATGTACCTTAAGGCTGGACAGGAGATAGCTATTCTTCACTCTTATGCTGCTTCTAAGCCAAATTATATCTACCTTTTTGAGGTTCATGCCATTCTTCTGTGTCATCTTCTATGCTTCTTTGTGCTATCATCTACTGACCTTCTAGTTATTCAGTTGTATCAAGGACTTGGCCATCTGTCTCATGGTCTTACTCTCTGCCCCATCCTACCATCTTCCAGATGATGTCAACCTCCACATCGACCACCAAGCAATTTGGCCTTCTCATCTCTAGTGAACACCTCCAGCCCATACTAGCCACGTTCTCCCACAGACCCAGTCTAGGTTTATTCTTCACCTGAAACTACTTACTCTATTTCTGACAGCATAAATTAAAATATCCCAGATCACAACCTCTTAGTTATTCTCCTAGCTCTCTCATTCTCCTATTTCCTCTACACTTTTGATCTTCAATCGTATTGAGAGATTTGCTTCTTCATCTCTATCTCCTGACCATCTGTTCTCTCCTTTTTTTCTCATTTCATTGATTTGGCTTGGTGAAATTCTCCTCCCTCCTTTCTTTTCTTGTTTATATGAAGACTTACTAAGTTGTACATACTCCAACCACCACTTATCCCTATATATGAACAACATCTCCTGCACCCCCACCTCCAGTCATGGCTCATAGGCAATCAACTGTTGATTCTGAATTCTATGTATGTTTTAATGTGCCTTCTACTACTTCCTTCAGCAATCCTTACACAGGTTTTGCTATAATCTGTACTGCGTTATTGCCTCTCTTTTATCCTTTCTCTACATTGCTTCCAGAGTGGTACTTCTACAACACAAATCACTTCTCTAATTAAAGCCTTCTGATGGCATAATGCAGTCTTACAGATAAGTCCAAACTATTGACTCTGGTATGCAAGTCCCCTCCCTGCCTCGTTACTGAGATCAAACCAGTTAATCCTAAAGGAAATAAACCCTGAATATTCATTGGAAGGACTGATGCTGAAGCTGAAGCTCCAATACTTTGGCCATCTGATTTGAAGAGCCAACTCCTTGAAAAAGACCCGGATGCTGGGAAAGATTAAGGGCAGGAGGAGAAGGGAGTGAGAGAGGATGAGATGGTTGAAAGTCATCACTAACTTGATGGACATGAGTTTGAGCCAGCTCTGGGAGATGGTGAATGACAGGGAAGCCTGACGTGCTGCAATCCGTGGCATCACAACGAGTCAGAAACGACTGAATGATTGAACATTGGTTGAGTGAAGAAATGAATTAGTATGGTCTTAAGATGAGAACAATAAAGGACAGAAATGGTATGGACCTAACAAAAGCAGAAGATATTAAGAAAAGGTGGCAAGAATACACAGAACTATACAAAAAAGATTATCATGACCCAGATAACCATGATGGTATGATCACTCACCCAAATCCAGACATCCTGGAATGTGAAGTCAAGTGGGCCTTAGGAAGCATCACAACAAACAAAGCTAGTGGAAGTGATGGAATTCCAGTTGAACTATTTCAAATCCTAAAAGATGACATTGTGAAAGTGCTGCACTCAATATGCCAACAAATTTGGAAAACTCAGCAGTGGCCACAGGACTGGGAAAGGTCAGTTTTCATTCCAATCCCAAAGAAAGGCAATGCCAAAGAATGCTCAAACTACCCCACAATTGCACTCATCTCACAAGCTAGCAAAGTAATGCTCAAAATTCTCCAAGCCAGGCTTCAACAGTACATGAACCATGAACTTCCAGATGTTCAAGCTGGAAAAGGCAGAGGAACCAGAGATCAAATTGTCAATTTCCGTTGGATCATAGAAAAAGCAAGAAAGTTCCAGAAAAACATCTGCTTCATTGACTATGCTAAAGCCTTTGACTCTGTAGATCACAACAAACTGGAAAATTCTTAAAGTGGTGGGAATACCAGACCACCTTACATGCCTCCTGAGAAATCTGTATGCAGGTCAAGAAGCAACAGTTAGAACAGGAAGTGGAACAATGGACTGGTTCCAAATTGGGAAAGGAGTATGTCAAGGCGGTATATTGTCACCCTGCTTATTTAACTTATATGCAGAGTACATCATGTGAAATGCTGGGCTGGATAAAGCACAAACTGGAATCAAGATTGGCAGGAGAAATATCAATAACCTCAGATATGCAGATAACACCATCCTTATGGCAGAAAGCGAAGAGGAACTGAAGAGCCTCTTGATGCAAGTGAAAGAGGAGAGTGCAAAAGCTCGGTTAAAACTAAAACATTCAAAAAACGAAGATTATGGCATCCAGTCCCATCACCTCATGGCAAATAGATGGGAAAACAACAGAAACAGTGACAGACTTTATTTTCTTGGGTTCCAAAGTCACAGCAGATGATGACTGCAGCCATGAAATTAAAAGACACTTGCTCCTTGGAAGAAAAGCTATGGTCAACCTTGATAGCATATTAAAAAGCAGAGACATTACTTTGCCAACAAAGGTCCATCTAGTCAAAGCTATGGTTTTTCTAGTAGTCATGTATGGATGTGAGAGTTGGGCCATAAAGAAGGCTGAGTGCTGAAGAATTGATGCTTTTGAACTGTGGTATTGGAGAAGACTCTTGTGATTCTGTTGGACTCCAAGGAGATCCAACCAGTTCATCCTAAAGGAAATCAGTCTTGAATATTCATTGGAAGGGCTGATGCTGAAGCTAAAATTCCAATACTTTGGCCACCCGATGGGAAGAACAGAACCATTGGAAAAGACCCTGATGCTGGGAAAGATTGAAGGCAGGAGGAGAAAGGGACAGCAGAGGATGAGATGGTTGGATGGCATCACCGACTCGATGGACATGAGTTTGAGCAAGCTCTGTGAGTTGATACTATAGAAACCTGTTTAGTTTCAAGCCCCAGCAGGCCAACTCCTCCATGGTTTAAAGCATACCTAATAATGCACAAAGTAGCCTCAATGTCACTGACTTTCCATAGCCACACACTGAGGAGTCCTAAAGCCCACCCTTGCAGAAAGACAAAGCTGTTAGTCCTAGTATAACTGTGAGGAGACTTGCAAGGCAAACTCTAAAGCCGAAGAGTCAGGAAAAAAAGTTTCAAAGAAATGCAGTTACCAGAGATCATTACTCTTGTTGTACATAGACTAGGGAAAGGATAAGGGGAATAATAGACAACCTACTCATAGGCTCTACATTCCAGATTTTGTTTCACTCCTTCCCCCAAACAAGGAAGTTAGAGGCAGCAGTTCTCTTCATAAGGAACCCACTGGCTGTGGGAGACCAGGGCACACTGTCTCAGACTTTGGTACATCTCTTCTGTGTGTGAGAAAAGCCTTGTTTCAAATGATGCCTCTGTGTTGAGCCCTCCTTGGCTACTCTGAACATAGAAGGTGCAGTGGGCTAAGCTCTTGGCTTCTCTTTCTGGTAGTGAGCATTTTTATGATCTTTGTTGCCTTCCAAGGTCTTCCCGCGTGACTCAGTGGGTAAAGAGTTTGCCTGCAGTGCAGGAGAGCCATGTTAGATCCCTAGTTTGGGAAGATCCCCTGGAGAAGGAAATGGCTGCCCTCTCCAGTATTCTTGCCTAGAGAATTCCATTGACAGAGGAGCCTGGTGGGCTACAGTCCATGGGGTCACTGAGAGTCAGACATGACTGAAGTTGCCTTCCAAGTGGAAATCTTCACTTGAGATTCGTTGCTACATCTGCCTGCTTGACATTTACCTTTACATATATGAAATTTTCTCTTTCATGTGTATTAAATATTACATAATATTAAGGAAGTACTGAAGTATAAAAATAAGACAGGAAGAATGGAGAGGAGGACACCAGAGTCAATAACTAAATGGATGTTGGATGAGGGAGAAAAGCCAACCTTTAGGTATCTCTTGAGTAGATGCAAGAATAGTTGTGTTTTCTTCATAGATTTGAGATCAATGGCTCCTTACCTTCTCAATACATGGGTCACAAGACTTGACTACAAGTCTTCAACAATAATCGCATTGAAGCAACTTAGCAGCAGCAGCAGTAACAAAAACCCATTATCTGAGAATTCAGCCTGATTAGACTTCCAACACATGTACTCATTTATGTTTCTTGAAGTCTTAAGCATCTGAAAATAGGGGGCTTAGAATAAAAGTGATTCTTCATCTCTAACTTTAGTATCATTAGAAGAGGTACAGGAAGATGTTTCTAACTCTGGCATCCACTCTACTCCCCTGCCCCTTTTTTCTCATTGGTTATCCCCTAGGTAGAGGAATGAAAGGCTAATTCATAACCAAATCTCTTCAAAAGACTGAGCCATAAACAAGGAAAACATTAAAGCATCTCAACTTTTCCTGAGTATGTGGGGGAGAGGAGGCTGGCATTTTTCTAAAAGAGACACAAGGTTTTCAAAGTTGAAGCACTGAAGGACTCACTGAGAACATATTTAACCCATGTGAAAACAGAAAAACCCACAAATATGCAGGAAATAGCAGACATCAAGGAATTTTATATCTGATATCAAATATCACAAAAATATAACAATCCCCCCTACAAATATCAAAGAAATAGCCTTGACCCACATTCAGGGCTGAGAACTTGGACTCTCAAGAGTTCTGCCTGATACACTAGAGCTGTACCGGACTGCTGAGAGCAGCAAGTCTAACTTCTGCATGTGAACATGTTGGGGCAAGTGCAGCCCAGAGAGGGAAAGCTTCTTGATCAAGTTCCCATTGCTATGGAGAGGCAGAGCTGAGGTTGGAATCCAGATCTCCAACTCAATGCCTTTGTTCCAAGCTCAATGCCTTTGTTGTTTCAGAGATTAAATTCCCATAAGAAGCCATGGATATTGACATCTTGAATGTTAGAGCTAGAAGTATCCTTAGATATAAGAGATTTGGAAAATCTCTTTGAGATTTGGAAAATCTCCTGAGACCCACAGGAGCAAAGTGACTTGTAAAACTCATATCTGCACAGGGTAGGCAATGGGGAAGAGAAAATGGATGTAAGGTGGGGGAGCAAGGACAGGCTGGGACCCAAAAGCATGAGCTGGACCCCAGGAGTGTGGACCAAAATCTGCATCAGTTCTCATTGCATCTGCCCTTGATGATGTGAGTGTCCTACAGAAGTTAGACATGTGGCCCTTTGTCATTGAGTTAAATACACACATGGTTCAGAAGTCAGGGAAGCTGAAATAGGATCCAGAGGAAGGTGGAGCAGTTGCAGGCCTGGCTACCGCTTTATGTGAACAAGGTGAGTCAGCATACAAGTGACGACATGTGCAAGCAACAAAAGAGCAGCTGCTTTCTTTCCACCTTCCAAATCTCCTGTAAGAATCTCTCCTGTGGCCCACTGTAACTTGCAGGAAGGTAATTGTATGAAATGTAGTTCAATTTAACCTAGTTGACATATTACAAAGGCAACTGCTATGTGGAGACATAAAGGGGGGATACTGTCTATTTGGGAGGGGGATAGCAGGCAGAGAGGCATAGATGGGAGCTGCGGACTGTGTTTGGAAACTGCAAATAGCCTGGTTTGTCAGACTCTTGTGTTATATATAGGAAAAATGCAGATATTAACCTAAAAAGGAAGGTTTGGACAATACTAAGTGGCTGTTGAGTGCCAGAGTGATGAAATAATACCATAATGAATGGAGAAATCATTAAAGGTTGCTGAGCAGGTAAATGGCATTTTTAGAAACTTAATCCTCAGTAAGTACAGGATGGATCAGATAAGGGGGATACTGGCAGGAGAGAAACTTGGTGCAAACAGAAGACTTCAGCTCATTTTGCCTCCATTCTAGCTTGTAGGCTTTGGAGAGACCTGGGAAGGAACAGGAATGGCTCAACTGCTCCAAGGCATGCAGCTGCCAACTCTTCTACTCTACCTGATCCTGCAAACCCTCTGGCTCTAGTTACCAATTGCTCCTCTCAAATATCCATTCCCCTACCCAAGAGGCTTTGTAGCCATTGGTGGTTATGCTGAAAATGAAAGAGTCAGAGCTTTCCTGAGAGGATGAGTGCCCAGGAGTATCTCAAGAGGTTGTCAGAAGCTGGCTGTACACCCAGGCCAATTAAGCTCTGCTCTGGGAGATAGAGATGGACACCTTTGCACATTAGAAGGAAAGAAGATGAAAGGAGAAGCCCCTTATTGGCTTGAGACTTGCAATAACTCTTCAGGGAGCAGCACTTCACCTATAAGTCCACTGCACTTAGTATGTAATTGGAAAGTCCAAAAGAGCAGTCCCCAGCCCCAGCCCTGGAGCTTGGAGTCAGGGCCCTAGCTATGTACCCTCAATTTCCTCATGTGCAAAATTGAAGTCTAACAATCCTGCACTCCCTAACTCACAGAGCTGCAATCAGGATCCCAGGAGATGGCAGCTGTGAAAGCACTTGGTAAACCGTAAAGAGCTGGGCTCCAGGGCTGAGTCATCATTATGGTTATCATAAAAGAGGCTCTTTACTGGGCTAGCAATGCTGTGGACCCAATAGTGCTTAATTAAAGAATTTCTGATGCTGCCACTGCAACTGAGCGTTTGACAAAGAAAAAATTGCAGTTAGGGAAAGAAACTGGGTAACTTCCATTGTGAAGTAAAAGTAACACAGCAGCCAGCAGTGAGGGGCTGGGAGAAGGAGCCTCTCCTGCTGACTCCATCACCCCTTCACACCATCCTTTCCTTCAGCCTTTGCTTCTCACTTTTTCCCATCAGTCAAGTTCATCTTACATCACACCTCCTGAACCTGCTCCATTTCCCTTTTCCCCTGAATTCATTTTCATTATCTCTTACTTCTTTTCTTTGTCTACTAAATTCTCTCCTTTGCTTGTCATTGTTTTTACATTTCACTCTCTCTTTCTGTCCCTTTCTCTTTCTGTTTCTCCTCTCCCCTCCCTTCTCTGTCTCTGTCTCACTCTGTTACACACACACACACACACTTTTAAAATCATTCCTCTCTGCTGAGAAGCTCGGGAAGGAGAGACTCCCAGCCAGTGTTGCTAGGTAACCCTGTATCACATGGCCAGCCTTACATTTTCTGTCTGCTTCTTCAGAGTTCTGCTGCTTATACTCTGTTATAGCTCACATTAGGCTGATCTGAATAAAGAAAGGGCCCAGTTGATTCACTTATAGTTGGCCAAAGGTATCAGATTTGCTGTGGTATATCTAAGTTGCTGGAAACATAGTAGGAAAAAAAGTTAGGGAAATAAGAACTATAGAAATAACTATAACATTTTTATGAACAACCTCTCTGGAGTGGTGAGAGGGAGAGGTTCTGAACCTGTACCCATGGAACTCCTAGATACATACACTGTGGAGAGGCCATGGATATTGCAGGATGTCATGTAGAATCAAATATTTATACTTTGTACATTTTTGTTGTTGTGAGGATTTATAGCTTTCATGAGATTCTTTAAGGGAGAAACGTTTTCCAGAAAGTTCTTACATGGATTTCCAACTCTTAAATTGTCTGTGCTGAATGTCTTTCATTGCCCATCCCCATCTGCAATAGACATAGGGATAGTAAGGGCTCCTGCAGCTAACATTCCCAGGGAACATCATTGGTTTCCTTTAACCATGACCACATGTAAGTAAATAGTCTCTTTATTAAGCCCTCCTCAAATAATCCAGTTTGAAGGAGTTATACATTTCCTGTCTGGCCCTGACTAATAAATGGAGTCATAAAATAAATTAAAAGATGGAGGCAAGAAGTAAGGATTTGGAACTTATTTGCAAATAGCAATTATTTGAGTAGGTGTGATCATTAAAAAAGCTCAACTTTAATGGACTCAGCTTTAGTGGCATTCTGTGTCAGATGGATTCGTGTTGTTCTACCAGAATTCAGTACCAGGGATGAAAGGAGTATGACTATATGATGGTTTCTAACTAATTCTGACATATCAATAATTCCAGTGGATCAACTGGTGGTACTTGCCTCCATAGTAATAACAACTTGAGATCAAGGGTAATAAATGCTGGAAAGGATATGTAGAAAAGAGAAGTCTCTTGCACTTTTGGTAGGAATGTAAATTGATACATCCACTATGGAGAACAGTATGGAGATTACTTAAAAAACTGGGAATAAAATTACCATATGACCCAACAATCCCATTACTGTGCATATACCCTGAGAAAACCATAATTAAAGGAAACGCACATACCCCAGTGTTTATTGCAGCACTTTTTACAATAGCTAGGACATGGAAGCAGCTTATATGCCCATTGACAGATGAATGGATACAGAAATTGTGGTACTTGTATACAATGGAATATTACTCAGCTATAAAAAGAATGCATTTGAGTTAGTCCTAATGAGATGGGTGAAAGTGAAAGTTGCTCAGTCATGGCCAACTCTTTGCAACCTCATGAACTATACAGTCCATGGAATTCTCCAGGCCAGAATACTGGAGTGGGCAGCTTTTCCCTTCTCCAGGGGATCTTCCCAACCCAGGCATAAAACCCAGATCTCCTGCATTGCAGGTAGATTCTTTACCAGCTAAGCCACAAGGGAAGCCCAAGAATACTGGAGTGGGTAGCCTTTCCCTTCTCCAGTGGATCTTTCTGACCCAAGTATTGAACACAGGTCTCCTGCATTGCAGGTGGATTCTTTACCAACTGAGCTATCAGGGAAGCCCAAGGTGGGTGTACCTAGAGCCTATGATACAGATTGAACCAATAAAGAGAAAGAAAAATATTGCATTCCAAACATTGGAATCTAAAAAGATGGTACTGATGAACCTATTTCCAGGGTAGCAATGAAGACGCAGACATGGAGAACAGACTTATGGACATAGTAGGGGAAAGAGAAGGTGGGACAAATTGAGAGAATAGCATGAAAACATGCACACTAACATATGTAAAATAGATAGCAAGTGGAAATTTGCTATGTGACACAGGGAACTCAACCCATTGCTCTGTGACAACCTAGAGTGGTGGAATGAGGAGGCAGATGGGAGGGGGTTCAGGAGGGAGGGGACATATGTATACCTGTAGCTGACTCATGTTGATATATGGCAAAAACCTACACAGTATTGTAAAGCAATTATCTTCCAATAAAAAAAGAGTAAACCTTATAGCAACGGGTATTTCAACAGTTACTCCATGAGACAGCTCAAGATGATTCTTTATTATCCCACCTTGTCCAGGTGCCCAGGAATTCGAGAGAGTCTGGACTGCTGAATGGTTGTAGCCAGGCATTGTTTCTGCTGGACAGTTGATCAGTGAGCAATGGGCTCCTTGGCGCATGGCTTTATGGTGCTGGCCACTCATGGATTTTTCTTCTGTCAAGTTTCATATTCCTTCCCTTCTGACTCCACTCCTTTTCCTGTGTTCCCCCCTTTCTTTTCTCTCTAGTCTATGGAATCTGGGACAGGACAAGAAAAGTAGGTTACAAATACTTCCAAATCTTCTTTGTCTTACACCTAACCTCTGGCTTTTGAAAAACTCTAGAGCCAAGATTTTGACACCTTTATTCTCTGGTTACATTCTGACAACTTCCCCTAAAGCCATGGGTGATTCATGTCTAGCATCTTGGCTGGGGAAGGAGAAGTTCTCAGGTAAAATTCAATGAAACATGGAAAAGGAAAATAAATAGAAATATGTCCCAATATATTATTTTGTCATGGCCACTTTATACTGGCTATAGATGGCTTGAGTATCTGGGTTCATTTAAACTTAGAAGTTCCCCTTTTCTCTGAACTAGGAGCTGTTTTTTAACAAGATTGCGGGCGTATGAGCAACATGGGGAGTAAAATAGTAAGCACAAAGAATTTCTGGACTCCTCATATGGTGGGAGGGCCCCATTTGTGATTGAGGACACCATTGGGAAGTCCTCAGCAATCCATCAGATGAGATGATATGACAGAGATCCCACTCTTCCAGGTCGATTACACATTTTTACATTTTATTTTTTCTGATTTTACATCTAGCTGGTCATTCTAGAAATACTGCGGTAGAGCTTGCAACTGTCTAGTCCAGTTCACCTAATATCAGTATAATGGAAAAGGCCAAGATATTGTCCTGACAGGCAACAAAGAGCTGGTTCTTGATATCCCTTGGGATTTTTCTGGGAAAGCCTGAGGAGTTACATAGCAAAATCAGCATGGCACTGTATACAAAGAGTCCATGCTTCAGGAAGAATGTTGTCTTCTATTTATTGCTTTTGTGCATCCTGACTTGATTATAGGCTCACTGGAGATTTTATTCTGTGGATCATCTGGCCTATCAAAAATGTTTGAATAATTCGGGGACAGGAGGAAGCACTTATCCCTTTCTTATGGTGAATTGTCTGAGTATAGTTGTTTAGTCACTCAGTTGTGTCTGACTCTTTGTGACACCATGAACTTTAGCCCGTCAGGCTCCTCTGTCCTTGGGATTTTCCAGGCAAGATTACTGGAATTTGTTGCCATTTCCTTCTGCAAGGCTGAGTATAGTAATCAACTGATTTTTTTCATCTTTGTTATTATTTTTCTTTTTGCAGCACCCTGGTTAGTGATATGTGTGTTTGTGTAGCAGGTTGGAGGTGGGGGGTAGATTGAATAACTACATCATTTCCTGTGAAATTGCTTGCATCACAAATGGATGATGGAGTTGTTAGAGTCCTCTATGAGCAGATGCTGGATCAGAGAGGTAAGAGAGCAAGAGGGGAGCATCTGTGAAAAATAAAAGGTGACTGAAGCATGACTGGGCTGGAAGAGCCTCATATCTCAATGCATGGCTGTTGGAGAAGACTCTTGAGAGTCCCTTGCACTGCAAGGAGATCCAACCAGTCCATCCTAAAGAAGATCAGTCCCGGGTGTTCATTGGAAGGACTCGATGTTGAAGCTGAAGCTCCAATACTTTGGCCACCTGATGTGAAGAGCTGACTCATTTGAAAAGACCCTGATGCTGGGAAAGATTGAGGGCAGGAGGAGAAGGGTATGACAGAGGATGAGATAGTTGGATGGCATCACTGACTCAATGGACATGGATTTGGGTAGACTTCGGGAGTTGGTGATGGACAGGGAGGCCTGGCGTGCTGTGATTCATGGGGGTCGCAAAGAGTCAGACACGACTGAGTGAATGAACTGAACTGAACTGAACTGAACTTGGCAGAGAACAATTTTGTCAACTGACTCTATTTTGTGTATGAAGAAAGGGAGTAATGTCAGATTAATATAATGTAATTGATAATTACTGAGCACTCATTATTTGCCAGGTACTATGCATATATGGTAGGTACATTTATTATCCTTGTTTTTACATATGAGAAACTGAAGATGGGAGAGATTAAATAACTTGCCCTAATTCATACCACTGAGTAAGAGATAAAGCAGGGATTCAAACCTTGGAGAACTTGAGCTCTTAATCACTACACTGATACAGAATCTATGGATCATCTCAGCCATATGCAGTGCATCTCCCTCTCAGAAAATGCAGGAAAAAGTAAAAGACAAGGATTAAATAATTTAGATGAAAGTCATTAGCCTTAGAAACTCAATTCTGAAAGATATTTGAGCAGCCATAGAGATGGAGATGGCAGTGATAACCAAGCAAACTAGTCAGAGAAAGATATGGAAGGGGTAGAAACAGAGAAAGGACTGCCCATGCAAGCATATATTTTAAACCACAAGGCATGCTCTGGCAGTCAAAGACATTTTACTTCTTTCTTAGAGAGAGTGTCATGATGTGTCATGACAAAGTATAGTCAGCTTGAGAAAGGGGTACCTGGGAGATCCTGGTATTGGGATCCCAGCTATGCACACAACTATGGCAGAACTTCAGTTTCAATAAAGCCATGAATCAAACCTAGGAGAGTTAATAAAGATAACAAGGAGCAAGCATGTGCTATAGGTCCAAGTTTCTTCACAGGCAGGACCCAGAAACCAGAATGTCTACACGAGTCTACAAGCAACCAACATCAGCCAGTAAATTGAATATTGGCTCAAGACAGAAAATGTTTAGACTGATATATGCATTCTGTCTTTTGAATCAGACCTTCTGAAGACAGCAGATTGAATCATAGTTAGAAGCAAGAAAGTTTTGGTGATCCCCACCCTTGACTATGGAGAGATAGGAAGATTCTTTCACGTGTAGATATTGTGGGATTCTCAATATGACTTGCAGATTATTCATATTTAAGATATATATATATATACTACGATTTTGGGCTTCCAATATGACTTGGCGTTAAAGAACCTACCTGTCAATGCAGAAGACTAGGGTTTGATCCCTGGGTCAGGAAGATTCCTTGGAGGAGGAAATAACAACCCACTCCAGTATTCTTGCTTGGAAAATTCCATGGACAGAGGAGCCTGGTGGACTATAGTCCATAGGCTCACAAAGAGTTGGGCATGATTGAGTAACTAAGCATGCATGCACTGTGATTTTAGTCATGTTATTTATAAAAAAGAAATAAATACAGTACTTAAAATTTTTGCATTAGAGAGAAATCTAGCCACTATACCAATGTCAACACTGCTCTTGGTTTTCAGTGAGTTAATCCTTCACAAGAAGGATTAAAAAAATGCAATTTTGAGTTTACCAAAATTGAATTTAAAAAGTTAAAAAGTTGAGCAATAGAACCAGGAAGAAATTGAAAACTTCCCTCAATGTAATTTTGAGACAATAAGCACTTTAAGGTGAAAATCAGAGAGAAATAAATTCTTGTGAGAATAAATTTTGTTACAAAACATAATTTGAATGAAAATATAACTAGGTAGAAGATCAAAATTGGGGGCCATTTCAAGAGTTTTGAGAAAGTGTTACTGAGTCTAAGCTTGCTCTGCTCACCGCGTGCCAGGCCAATGAATCAGACACAAGGTGATGAGGCAAGGAATACGACTTTATTTGGAGAGCTAGCTGACCGAGAAGATGGCAGACTAATATCTCAAAATAACCATCGTGTCGGGGTCTGGATGTCAGGTTCTTTTATAGAATGAATGTGTAGGGAGGTGAGGAAACAAAGTGAAAAGGCAAATATCTCCTAGAATGATAAGCCTTGGCCAGAGTATGTCTTAATGGCTTCCTTTCTGCCATCCACAGGTGGTCAGGGTCCTGAACAAGGGAACTTTAACTTGTTTTTCACATTCAGGCAGAGGGTCAGGATTCTCTAAGGTTGGCCACTATGTATGACTATAATAACAAAAACAATGGAAGGCAAGTCAAAGAAATAGTTCCAACATGCAGTCAGAGCTGCCTTTCCTGGTGGCTCAGACAGTAAAGAATCTGCCTGCAATCCAGGGTCCTTGGTTTGGTCCCCAGGTCAGGAAGACCCCTTGGAGAAGGGATTAGTTACCTGCTCCAGTGTTCTTGCCTGGATAATTCCATGGACAGAAGAATCTAGTAGGCTACAGTCCATGGGATCGCAAAGACTCAAACATGACTGGGCAACTAACACTTTCACACTTTTTTTTCCCCCAACTGCAACAAAGTACCTGTTAAGGATTATTTAACTCAGACTAAGGATTAGTATTCAAGTGAAGGAATGACTTCCTTCAAATTATTTGTGCTTGTGTGTGCTCACTTGTGTCTGACTCTTTGTGACCCCATGGACTGTAGCCTACTAGGCACCTCTGTCCATGGAATTTTCCAGGCAAGAAAACTGGGGTAGGTTGCCACTTCCTCCTCCAGGGGATCTTCTGGACCCAGGGATAGAACCCATGTCTCCTGCATCTCTTGCATTGGTAGGTGGATTCTTTACCACTGCGCCACCTAACTAGTGCTCCTTCAAACTATACTCTTCCTAGAAACAGGTGAACCTAGCCTCTCTAGTTATTCTCTAACTTGGACCTGACTATCACAATCATCAGAAAAGTACAAGAATCAGATCAAATACCTGGGTTTTATGTTTTGGGGACCAAATGATGCCAAATAACAGATTCTGGTGGTTTTTTACTGAATACCTCTTTCATCTTCTCTTCCTTCCCTTTTTTCCCTCTCTCCAGCCTTTCCTACTTCAACCCTTGACTCTTTGATAATGAATCTCAGAGCAGTTAATACATTTTATTTCAAATTGCTTTTGGCTTCCTGGTAGTGATTGCTTTTAGGAAATGTTTTTCTTTTCAAATATATGTAGTCTGGAAATATTTTTAAAAGAAGAGTGGATCAAAGGTTGAAAAAAAAAAAAAACAGTCCACCAGTGAGTTGTTCTAGTCTCTTTTGCTCCATTTAAGAATTATTAGTGCTTGTTAAGCACTATATACTTCTTTACTGAGTTTGGATCTGTCCCTGCTAGAGCCCTGCTCTTCATCTCATTTCCCACTGGACCATTAACTTCCTGAGGGCAAAGCTGGTATCTTATTTATCTTCACTTTGCCAGACTCTAAGGAAGGAGTAAATACTCAAAAAAGTATTGTTGAATTAATACCATCTTATTACTGCTCCACCATAGCATTTCTGCCTTTGAAATGTCAAGTAAAAACTTTCATTAATTAATTTATTTAAGATGCTTAGTTTTGGATTACTACTGTCCTAGGGACTCTGTTCTTGTGAAGCCAACAGGCAAGAAGGGAAGTTAATAAGGAATCTACTTCTTGTAACTATGTTAACGTAACTGCTGAGAGTATATAGGGACAGACTAAAAAAGCAGTGTCAGGGAATGTTTCTTTCTGGTGACATTTGATCTGAGTCTTGAAGAATCTACAGAATTTGGTTAACTAGGTGAAACAAGAGAGAGGTGAGTGGGGGAAGCAGCTCAAAAATACAAAAGTAAGACAGACCATAAAATGTTTGGGAAATGGTATGGCATTCAAGGGGCCTCCCAGGTGGCATTGGTGGTAAAGAACCTGTTACTGAGTCCAAGTTTCTCTGTTCTCTGCATGACTGGCCAATGAATCTGAGATGAGGTGTTGAGGCAAGGAAGAGACTTTAATGGGGGAGCCAACTGACAGAGAGATGGCCAGCTAGCACCTCATAGTAATCATCTTATCAGGACCTGGTTGCCAGGTTCTTTTATGAATCAGAGATGGGGGGAGATGAGGAAACAAAATAAAAAGACTATTCAATCCTTAAAATGTCCCCTAGAATAGCAAACCTCAGGCAGGGGAATGTGTTAGTTTCAGTTCATTACAGTCCTTCATGGGGCTTCCCTTATAGCTCAGTTGGGAAAGAATCTGCCTGCAATGCAGGAGACCCAGGTTTGATTCCTGGATTGGAAAGATCCCCTGGAGAAGGAAATGGCAACCCACTCCAATATTCTTGCCTGGAGAATCTCATGGAGAGAGGAGCCTGACATGCTACAGTCCATGGAGTCACAAGAGTCGGACACGACCTGGCGACTAAACTACCACCACCACCACCATAATCCTTCACAGGTGGGCTGCTCAGGTTGTGTTCTTGAAGCAAGATATTAGGTATGTTTATAATAATAGAAAAGGGTTAAAGTCACAGTAGTAGATGCAGTGTAAATTTAAAATTAACCCTTCCTGGTTACAATTCCCCTATCTCAGTGTCCATCCCACAAACTTGTGGGAAGAGGGGGGCCATTTTGCTTGTCAGGTGGATCTTCCTGGGAGTGCCTGCCATTGGTGCCGGTGTTTTTAAATGTTGAAACTTGTCTTCCTTTGTTCTTCTTGGAAAAGTGTCTACTTTACACCAGTAGACTTAGAAATATTGAACTTCAAACATAAGAGGCAGCATCTCAAGCTAAAAAATTTAGTGCTTTTCTATGCACAGGAAGGGGCTTCCCTAGTGGCTCAGCTAGTAAAGAATCTGCCTGAAATACAGAAGACCCCGGTTCGATCCCTGGGTTGGGAAGATCTCCTGGAGAAGGAAAAGGCTACCCACTCCAGTATTCTGGCCTGGAGAATCCCATGGACTGTATAGTCCATTGGTTTACATAGAGTTGGGCACTACTGAGCAACTTTCACTTTGATGCATGGGAAGACACAAGAGTCAGAGCTCATTAAATCATATTTTATATACCTTAGCTAACTGGGGCCTGTAATCCTTTAGTCTCAGGGTTTCCTCAAGGTTCACCATAGGAAGTGATAGGAGTGGCTGCAGTCTAATGACTGCCATGTGGCAGGCATTCCCCTTTCTCAGAGCTCACTGGCTCATATTGAAGGGCTGCAATTGCTGATCCTATTTCTCATATCTTCCCCTCTTGGTCATGAATGACCATTATTTGGAAACATTTCATGACCAACATTTGTCCCATGCCACTGGGAGGCTCATCCCAATTCAGTCGAAAAATTCTTAACATGTCACTTCAGGTGTTAAGTTTTGGACCAGGTCCCATAAATAATTAAAATTATCCAAATTCTCTGGATTCTTTCTAACTATAATCCAGGAGACATTTTCCCTTGTTGCTTCTTCCATACCTAGAATCATACTATTACAATTATTTCCTCAAAAAATGTTTAGTCATAGAAGTTTTGTTGGAGGCCTGATTTACACATTGATTACTCTAAGAACAACAATATTACTAATTAGACAGGATATAAGTAATCCAGACAATGACATAGTGCAGCATGGAGACACAAGCATGATTTGAAAATAAAAAAACAGATTTAGCTAATGATTAGTATAACTAGTTGTAGTCCAGTTATAATAATTGAGTGACCAGAGGAGCCATAACTGACTTAATGAGCTACCTGCAGTTTCATTATACTGACCATGCACACTTATGCATGGCTTAATCTTTGAGAGAAGCATATGTTACTGGCTTCCCTGGTGGCTCAGTTGGTAAAGAATCCATCTGCAATGCTGGAGACCTGGGTTTGATCCCTGGAAAGGGAAGATCCCCTGGAGGAGGGCGTTGCAACCCACTCCAGAATTCTAGCCTAAAGAATCCCCATGGACAGAGGAACCTGGCATGCTGCAGTCCATGGGGTCACAAAGAGTCGGATATGACTGAGCAACTAAGCACACACATATGTTACTGGCAAGATCAACCAGGTAGAAAGAAAAAGATAACTGTTCCAAAAGGCATAATCTACCAAACTATTTATTGCAAGTCATAGTTAATTGAAGGAGAAGTTTTCTTTTTTCTTACACCTGGAAAACGCAAATTTAAACCAGTAATCCTTTGAGATAGAGACTATAAAAATTACAACAATATTTACAAGTTTTCTCAGTTCTATATAACTAAGTGTGTTATTCACTTGACAACACTTCCCTTGTAGTTTAACATACCAAATGAACCTGATTAGTTTAATATCTCCATTTAGGGTTCTTCAGGGGCCCATTTGAAGCACCCCAAAAGCTGGAGGTCAAAGGAACTTTATTATAATTTGATTTTGTAAGCCTTGTCAAAGAAGCACAAAGTAATATTCTATTATTTTATTTATTTATTAAATATAAATTTATTTATTTTAATTAGAGGTTAATTACTTTACAATATTGTATTGGTTTTTCCATACATCAACATGAATCCTCCATAGGTATACACGTGTTCCCCATCCTGAATCCCCCTCCCTTCCCATACCATCCCTCTGGGTCGTCTCAGTGCACCAGCCCCAAGCATCCAGTATCATGCATCAAACCTGGACTGGCGATTCATTTCATATATGATATTATACATGTTTCAATGCCATTCTCCTAAATCATCCCACCCTCTCCCTCTCCCACAGAGTCCAAAAGACTGTTCTATACATCTGTGTCTCTTTTGCTGTCCCACATACAGGGTTATCATTACCATCTTTCTAAATTCCATATATATGTGTTAGCATACTGTATTGGTGTTTTTCTTTCTGGCTTACTTCACTCTGTATAATCGGCTCCAGTTTCATCCACCTCATTAGAAATGATTCAAATGTATTCTTTTTAATGGCTGAGTAATACTCCATTGTGCATATGTACCACTGCTTTCTTATCCATTCATCTCCTGATGGACATCTAAGTTGCTTCCATGTCCTGGCTATTATAAACAGTGCTGCGATGAACATTGGGGTACACATGTCTCTTTCAATTCTGGTTTCCTCGGTGTGTATGCCCAGCAGTGGGATTGCTGGGTCATAAGGCAGTTCTATTTCCAGTTTCTTAAGGAATCTCCACACTGTTCTCGATAGTGGCTGTACTGGTTTGCATTCCCACTAACAGGGTAAGAGGGTTCCCTTTTCTCCACACCCTCTCCAGCATTTATTGCTTGTAGACTTTTGGATTGCAGCCATTCTGACTGGTGTGAAATGGTACCTCATTGTGGCTTTGATTTGGATTTCTCTGATAATGAGTGATGTTGAGCATCTTTCCATGTGTTTGTTAGCCATCTGTATGTCTTCTTTGGAGAAATGTCTATTTAGTTCTTTGGCCTATTTTTTATGATTGGGTCATTTATTTTTCTGGAATTGAGCTGCAGGAGTTGCTTGTATATTTTTGAGATTAGTTGTTTGTCAGTTGCTTCATTTGCTATTATTTTCTCCCATTCCGAAGGCTGTCTTTTCACCTTGCTTATAGTTTCCTTTGTTGTGCAGAAGCTTTTAAGTTTAATTAGGTCCCATTTGTTTACTTTTGCTTTTATTTCCCATATTCTGTGAGGTGGGTCATAGAGGATCCTTCTGTGATGTATGTCGGAGAATGTTTTGCCTATGTTCTCCTCTAGGAGTTTTATAGTTTCTGGTCTTAAGTTTAGATCTTTAATCCAAGTTGAGTTTATTTTTGTGTATGGTGTTAGAAAGTGTTCTAATTTCATTCTTTTACAAGTGGTTGACCAGTTTTCCCAGCATCACCTGTTAAAGAGATTGTCTTTTCTCCATTTTATATTCTTGCCTCCTTTGTCAAAGATAAGGTGTCCATTGGTGCATGGATTTATCTCTGGGCTTTCTATTTTGTTCCATTGATCTATATGACTGTGGCTTTGTAGTAGAGCCTGAAGTCAGGCAGGTTGATTCCTCCAGTTCCATTTTTCTTTCTCAAGATTGCTTTGGCTACTCGAGGTTTTTTGTATTTCCATACAAATTGTGAAATTATTTGTTCTAGCTCTGAAAAATACCGTTGGTAGCTTGATAGGGATTCCGTTGAATCTATAAATTGCTTTGAGTAGTATACTCATTTTCACTATATTGATTCTTCTGATCCATGAACATGGTATATTTCTCCATTTATTAGTGTCCTCTTTGATTTCTTTCACCAGTGTTTTATAGTTTTCTATATACAGGTCTTTAGTTTCTTTAGGTAGATATATTCCTAAGTATTTTATTCTTTTTGTTGCAAAAAAATATAACTGAACCATGGGTCACTGTGAAACTTAGCCAAAGCAAAAATAGATTTTGAAGACAAATACAGGTTTAATAAACTTGAACTCTGTTATCAAAAGGCAGTTTGACATCTTCAGAAAATTTGTTTTAAGAGACAGAAAAGGCAAATTGTATGTTTTACATTAGCTTAAAGTTTCATTTACTCAATTAAACTTGTTTTAAACCTTAGTCAATCCTGACTAACCCTATACAAAACACTTTTATCACTTATTACCACAATTTTAACTTTTAAGTTGCAGAATATCTGGAGAGATCCTATAACATATATTTCTAAAAGTTTCTTCACATTTAATTGGGCCTCCACCCTCTTGGGAGTTTAGCACTTAGCTTGCTGATATGTTACAGAGTGTATATTGAGGCTCAAGATCTAGTGGAAATTAATTAGTCCACCATCCTGGATCTGTTTGCTTACGTTCAGCCTATGCAATGTCCTTGGGTTATATCATTCTTTCAAAGATTGTGCCCTGCCCCATTTTGTTCTGTTTCATTCCCTCCCTCCCCATAAGATTTTATTCCCATATTCTTATGGGAAGCAGAGTGGTGAAGCTCTGCCTTCTGTAATTGCTCTAAGGCTGAGTAGAGCATCTACCCTGCCTGTCAGGGAGCAAAAGTCTCAAAATACCTGGTCTAGGGGCCCCAGGGGCAGGAGAGCTCCTTGTTTTAATCTGTATGGTCTGGAATCTTTACATAGTCATCATTTTGATATGGATCTGCTTCAACTGCTTCCACAGACTTCCTGTGAATCTCCTTGGTAATGAAGCCCTTTCTGTACAGCATGAAAGTACGAAAGTATCTATAAATGACAAAATACTTCAAAGTCATGGTTAATTAAACCTGATCAACCAACAAAAGGACTTGGATAATACTTACCCCATAACCAAAGTAACCAGATATCTCAAAAGTGAATACACATTACTTAAAGGCAAAACAGCACAGGCAGGTCTGGCTCAGTCTCTTGTGGGGTGCACTGCTCTTTTCCCTGGGTTTTGGTGCACACAAGGTTTTGTTTGTGTACTCAAAGCAACTCTGGAGGGTGTGGGGTTTGATTTTAAGCTCAGTTGAGCCCCTCCTACCATCTTGCTGCAGCTTCTCCTTTGCCCTTGGACATGGGCACGCTCAAAATCCTCCAAGCTAGGCTTCAACAGTACATGAACTGAGAAATTCCAGATGTACAAGCTGGATTTAGAAAAGGCAGAGGAATCAGAGATAAAAAATCAAAGAGGAACCAAAGATAAAAAATCCTTTTTTGTTGTTGTTGTTTTTACTGATGTCAGTTTTATGGAATACCAGACCACCTTACCTGCCTCCTGAGAAATCTGTATGCAGATCAAGAAGCAACAGTTAGAACTGAACAAGGAACAACAGACCAGTTCCAAATTGAGAAAAGAGTACTTCAAGGCTGTATATTGTCACCCTACTTATTTAACTTATATGCAGAGTTCATCATGCGAAATGCTGGCCTGGATGAAGCACAAGCTGGAATCAAGATCGCCAGGAGAAATATCAATAACCTCATATATGCAGATACCACTCTAATGGCAGAAAGTGATGAGGAACTAAAGAGCCTCTTGATGAAGGTGAAAGAGGAGAGTGAAAAAGCTGGCTTAAAACTCAGCATTCAAAAAACTAAGATTATGGCATCTGTTCGCATCACTTCATGGCAAATAGAAGGGGGAAAAGTAGAAACAGTGAAAGATTTTATTTTCTTGGGCTCCAAAATCACTGCAGATGGTGACTGCAGCCATGAAATTAAAAGACGCTTGCTCCTTGGAAGAAAAGCTATGACCAACCTAGACAGAATATTGAAAAGCAGAGACATCACTTTGCCAACAAAATTCCATCTAGTCAAAGCTATAGTTTTTCAGTAGTCATGTATGGATGTGAGAGTTGAACCATAAAGAAAGCTGAGTGCCAAAGAATTGATGCTTTTGAACTGTGGTGTTGGAGAAGACTCTTGAGAGTCCCTTGGACTGCAAGGAGATCCAACCAGCCCATCCTAAAGGAAATCAGTCCTGCATATATATTCATTGGAAGGACTGATGCTGAAGCTGAAACTCCAGTACTTTGGCCACCTGATGGGAAGAACTGACCCATTGGAAAAAGCCCTGATGCTGGGAAAGATTGAAGAAAGGAAGAGAAGGGGACAGCAGATGGTTGGATGGCATCACTGACTCAATGCACATAAGTTTGAATAAGCTCTGGGCGTTGGTGATGGACAGGGAATTCTGGTGTGCTGCAGTCCATGGGGTCACCAAAAGTCAGACACGAGTGAGAGACTGAACTGATTGACTTACTGAAAGGGTTTTTGGAGCCACCCTTGTGGTCCTGTAAAGACTACATTTGTAAACCAACGACAGTTTTGTTTTTCCCTCCATCCCAAAATAACTGGGTGGCCTCCCCAACAAGGACTGACACATATATCCACTCATGTTGAAAAACGTCACTCCTCCTCCTCCAGCCTAAAGGAGAAGGCCTCTGTGGGCGGCCCAGAGGCAACAGTCAGGCTCCCACAAATCAATCTGGGCCAAGGGGAAAAGAGGCAAAGGAAACAAGAGAGATAGGGAAGACAGACTGAGGAATCCACCCTATAATTCAACTGGCCTGGTTACCAGCTTACGGGAGGAAGAGGAAAGGAGAATCCTTACCTACTTGAGTGGCAGCTTCTGGGGCACAGTGAGCTGTGGGCCTATGGACACACCAGAGAGTAATCCTGGCCAGAGTTCCTCAATTGTTTCCACAGCCACTGGCCTGTTCACAGATTGTTCAAGGAGAAAGAGATGAGAAAACTCTAGAGGAAAGCTTAGAGGAAGCAGTTAGTACCAGATGTCTGCATATTACCAAAGTAACCAGAATAAACCAAAACCTAACCAGCTGGAAAGTCACATTAACATGACTTCCCAGTCCCATTAGATCAATGACCTTTCTCCAAAGCTCCTTGTAAACAGAGTTTCTCTTCACAGGGAGAACACCCCAATTGGAGCCAAAGCCCCCCTCCCTCAGATGGGAGCTGAGGCTCCCCAGATTGGACAAGGTCCAAAAGGCCCCAGTGGGACCCTGATGTCAAGCTGTTCTGGGGAGAAAGGCTCTTTGAGCGCTTCATTTACAAAGGAGAGTAGTATCTATTAGAGAGTCAATCAACTTATTCCCCAGTGTCAGTTACCCCGGGGTCCTGTAGGGGAAATTAGAGTTGGACGTCTCAAGTCCAATGGAACCCCTGGGTCTGCTCATTATCAGAATGTTCCTCTCCTTTGTAAAGCACTTCTGACTGCCAGATTGTTTAACTGTGAGCCATTCAGGGGTCACTGCTCTTCTGATCTTAACAAACTAATATGCACCCCAAAGATCTTTCCTTCAGGATAAATGAAATATTTCCCATTTTAATAAGTTTTATAACACCAAAACACAAAAGATGCAGATAGATTCTCACAAAAGTAGCACAATTTCAGCACTGATTCACAGATGAACCAATTCCCCCAATCAGGTAAATAAGTTTACCCTACAAAACAAATGAATTAATTCCAGCTAGGCTACCCAACTCCAGAAAAACTAGCTCCCCAGTGAACTGGTTCAAACAGAGCCAATTCCCAAATCAGGCAAATAAATTTACCCTACAAAACAACTGAACTAATTCCAACTAAGGTGAGCTTGCCCCACAAGAACTAGTTCCCAAATGAACTGGTTCAGGGCAGAGCCCAAAAACACTTCCCTTCTCCAACAGTGTACCCCAACCAAATCAGCTTGTCCCATAAAGGAAAAGCCCAAATTAAGGGGAAAATATGTTGCCGGTGTGCACACCAAGAGAGAGTTACCCTCCAAAACTGAGCCTGTCAGCTCACAAAAGGGCACACAAAACAAGCAAACCAGCTGAACCAGCTATCAAACTGGATAGACTTACCCTACAAATGGGGCTTCCCTGGTGGCTCAGACAGTAAAGAATTTATCTGCAATGAAGGAGACCTGGGTTCAATCCCTGGGTTGGGAAGATCCCCTGGAGGAGGGCATGGCAACCCACTCCAGTATTCTTGTCTGGAGAATCCCCATGGACAGAGGAGGCTGGTGGGCTACAGTCCATGGGGTTGCAAAGAATCAGATGTGACTGGGTAACTAAGCACAGCACAGCACAGTACCCTACAAATGAAATTGAGTCTGTTAAATCATAAAAGTTTGTTGGTTCCTTGTCTCAACTGCCAAATGCTGGGGGCAGCCAGTGCTGCTTCAGCGAATCTTGAAGCAAAGAACCTCAGGATGAAAATGATCCCAGCAGCTGCTAGGATCTTGCCCCAATAATCCCTGTTCAGGGCCGGCTAGCCATGAGCACAAGGCTCCTAACTGGCTAGGCCAAATTGTTATGGAGTTCAAACTCACTCCATTTGTTGTACAACAGGTCAATGAGTCCCCAAGATGAGATGTTGAGGCAAGGAAGAGACTTAAATGGTGGAGCTAGCTGACTGAGAAGAAGGCAGACTAGCACCTCAAAGTAACCATCTTGCCAGTGCCTGGTTGCCAGGTTCTTTTATGAATCAGAGATGGGGGGGGTGCAGGGGAGGTGAGGAAACAAAGTAAAAAGACTATTCATTTCTTGCAAATGTCCCCTAGAAAGGCAAGGCTCAGGCAAGGGAATGTGTTAGTTTTACTTCCTTACAGTCCTTCACAGGTGGGTGGCTCAGGTTATCTCCTTGAGGCAGGCCATTATGTATGTTTATAATAACAAAAAAGGGTTAAAGTCACAGAAGTAGATCTGGTGTAAATTAAAAATTAACCCTTCTTGGCTACAAACCCACCTGCCAATGCAGGAGACCCTGGTTCGAGACCTGGTTGGAGATCTCCTGGAGGAGGTCAAGGCAACCCACTCCAATATTCTTGCCTGTAGAATCCCATGGACAGAGAAACCTGGTGGGCTATAGTCTCTGAGGTCACAGAGAGTTGGACACAACTGAAGCCACTTAGTATGCATGCACGCACAGGGCACTCAAGATAACTGAAGAGTAGGGGCTTCCCTGGTGACTCAGATGGTAAAGAATCTGCCTGCAATGCAGGAGACCTGGGTTCAGTCCCTGAGTTGAGAAGATCCCGAGGAGAAGGGAATGGCAACCCATTCCAATATTCGTGCCTGGAAAAGTCCATGGACAGAGGAACCTGGTATGCAAAGAATCAGACACAACTGAGCGACTAACACTTTCAGGGTATGGAAGGAAGGAATGAGGCTTGAGAGGTAGTGAGAGCTCAGATAATACATCTCATTATATGAAAACTTTAGGGGATTAAACTTTATGTGCAATAGAGAATGACATCAGTTTGTAAGTTATGAATCTGGTAGCACTGAGGAAGATTGACAAGAGCTGCCCAGGCTGCACAGAACTGTATAGGAGGCTATTGTAGTAGTTTAGCTGGAAAATGGTGACTTGAAGAAAGGTAGTAGCAATGAATATGAACATGAAGAAAAGCACTTGAGTGATATTTAGATATCAGTAGTGGCCACAGGCCAGGAAAAGGTCAGTTTTCATTCCAATCCCAAAGAAAGACAATGCCAAAGAATGATCAAAGAAGGACTGATGCTGAAGCTGAAATGCCAATATTTTGGCCACCTGATGTGAAGAACTGACTCATTTAAAAAGACCCTGTTTTTGGGAAAGATTGAAGGTGGGAGGAGAAGGGGATGGCAGAGAATGAGACGGTTGGATGGCATCACCAACTCAATGCACATGAGTCTGAGTAAACTCCAGGAGTTGGTGATGGACAGGGAAGCCTGGTGTGCTGCAGTCCATGGGGTCACAAAGAGCTGGACACAACTGAGCAACTGAACTGAACTGAAAGAATGTTCAAACTACCACACAATTGCACTCATCTCACATGCTAGCAAAGTAATTCTCAAAATTTTTCAAGCCAGGCTTCAACAGTATGTGAACCATGAACTTCCAGATGTTCAAGCTGAATTTGGAAAAGGCAGAGAGGAACCAGAGATCAAATTGCGAACATCCGCTGGATCATTGAGAAAGCAAGAGAGTTCCAGAAAAACATCTATCTCTGCTTTATTGACTACACCAAAGGCTTTGACTGTGTGGATCACAACAAATTGTGGGAAATTCTGAAAGAGATTGGAATACCAGACCACCTGACCTGCCTCCTGAGAAAGCTGTATGCAGGTCAAAAAGCAATAGTTAGAACTGGACATGGAACCACAGACTGGTTCAAAATTGGGAAAGGAGTACGTCAAGGCTGGATATTGCCACCCTGCTTATTTAACTTCTATGCAGAGTACATCACGAGAAACACTGGGCTGGATGAAGCACAAGCTGGAATCAAGATTGCCGAGAGAAATATCAATAACCTCAGATATGCAGATGACACCACTCTTATGGCAGAAAGCAAAGAAGAACTAAAGAGTTTCTTGATGAAAGTGAAAGAGGAGAGTGAAAAAGTTGGCTCAAAACATTCAGAAAACTAAGATCATGACATCCGGCCCCATCACTTCATGGCAAAGAGATGGGGGAACAATGGAAATAGTGACAGACTTTATTTTTGGGGGCTCCAAAATCACTGCAGATGGTGATTGCAGCCATGAAATCAAAAGACATTTGCTCCTTGGAGGAAAAGCTGTGACCAACCTAGGCAGCATATTAAAAAGCAGAGACATTACTTTGCCAACAAAGGTCCATCTAGTCAAAGCTATGGTTTTTCCATTAGTCATGCATGGATGCGAGAGTTGGACTATAAAGAAAGCTGAGTGCCAAAGAATTGATGTTTTTGAATTGTGGAGTTGGAGAAGACTCTTGGGAGTCCCTTGGACTGCAAGGTGATCCAATCAGTCCATCCTAAAGGAAATTAACTCTGAATTTTCATTGGAAGGACTGATGCTGAAGTTGAAACTCCAATATTTTGGTCACCTAATGTGAAGAACTATCTCAGTGGAAAAGATGCTGGGAAAGATTGAAGGCAGGAGAAGGGGATGACAGAGGATGAGATAGTTGGACAGCATCACCAACTCAATGGACTTGAGTTTGAGCATGGTCTGGGAGTTGGTGAAGGACAGGGAAGCCTGGTGTGCTGCAGTCTATGGGGTTGCAAAGAGTCAGACAGGACTGAGTGACTGAAGTGACTGACTGATATTTAGAAGGTTGAACAAAAAAATCATTTAGATATGGAAGGGTGAGAGAAGTAAAAAGAATAATGGATGACTCACAAATCATGGTGCCAGTAACTGGGGTGGAAGGAAGAAGAGACATAAGCAGAAGAAAGATAAGCAGTTTGGACATGAGTTTGAGGGATATGTAGTCAAGTTCATATCTTTTAAGAAGTTGGGTAAAAGAGATAGGATTTCAGGAAATAGCACCATAGATAAAAGAATTTGCATGTCATCAGCATCATGATACTTGAGATAGGAAGGTTTCTGGGATTGGAAAATGACCCTAGCACTCTTCTGCCTTCTGTGCTCCACTGTTACTCTGATTTTAGCCCTTGAAGATTGACTTCCTTTATTTTCTTCCAATGTCAGCTATGCATATATAAGGAAACTGGTTGCAGCTTATCCATCATATTGGTTTATGAAGCAAGAAAGTATTTCAGAATACAGTCAACTGCACTGTCAGAAGTATTTTACTGTATTGCTCTTAAAATTAAAAACAATTGGTTAAACCTTTCGGTTTAGATTGCATTTATGAAATATCTATAGCCACAGCATCATACTTGATGGTGAAAGACTAAATGTCTTCTCTTATGGTCAAGAACAAGACAAGGATGTCTGCTCTCATCATTACCATTCAACATTGCACTGGAAATTCTAAACAGTGCAATAAAAATAATAAACCAATAAAGCAAATCAAATGAACAAAGCCCAAGAAATAATAGGCATCCATATTGACAGGAGAGGAAAAATAATCAAAATTGTCCTTCTTTGTAGATGATATGCTCATATATGTTGAAAATCCTATGATTTCTACAAAGAATATTAGAAAAAATAAGTGAGTTTGGCCAGGTTGCAGGATACCAGATTAATGTACAAAAACCAACTAAATTTCTATATCCTAGTAATGAGCAATTTAAAAAAAATTAAAAGTTTACAGTTACAATGTCATAAAATATGAAGAATTTAGGTATAAATCTAACAAAGCATATGAATGACTTGTGCAATGAAAGCTAATAAACATCATTGAGAAAAATTAGAGACCTAAATAGAGAGATATATTGTGTTCATGGGATGAAAGTATTATTAAGGTGTCAATTCTCAGAATAGACACCTTAGAAATTAACCCACACACTTACAGTCAATTAATCTTTGATAAAGAAGGCAAGAATATACAAGGGAGAGTCTCTTCAGCAAGTGGAGTTGGAAAAGTTGGACAGTCACATATAAATCAGTAAAGTTAGAACATGCCCTCACAGCACAATAAAAAATAAATTCAAATGGCTTAAAGACTTGAATATAAGATATGATACCATAAATCTCCTAGAAGAGAACATAGGCAAAACATTCTGACATAAATCACAGCAATATTTTCTTAGATCAGTCTCCAAAGGCAAAAGAATTAAAAGCAAAAATAAACTAATGAGGTCTAATCAAACTTAAAATACTGCATAGCAAAGGAAACCATAAACAAAATGAAAAGAGAACCTATGGATTGGGAGTAAATATTTGCAAATGATGAAAATGACAGGAGCTTAATTTCTAAAATATACAAACAGCTCATACAAATCAATATCAAACAATTAACAACTCAATAAAAAAAATAGGCAGAAGACCTAGATAGACATTTCCCCAAAGACAATATACTGCTGGCCAACAGGAACATGAAAAGTTGGTCAATATCATTGTTGCCCAAGAAAACAAAATCTGTCACTACTTTCACTTTTTCCCCATCTAGTTGCCATGAAGTGATGGGACTGGATACCATGATCTTCATTTTTTGAATGTTGAATTTCAAGCAAACCTTTTCACTCTCCTCTTTCACCCTCATCAAGAAATTCTAGTTCCTCTTTGCTTTCTGCCATTAGAGTGGTTTCATCTGCATATGTGCAATTGTTGATATCTCTCCCGGAAATCTTGATTCAAGCTTGTGATTCATCCAGCTTGGCATTTTGAATGATGTACTCTGTGTATAAGTTAAATAAGCAGAGTGACAATATACAGCCTTGTCATACTCCTTTCCCAATTTTGAACCAGTCCATTGTTCAAAACCATGTTCCATGTCCATGGTTTTAGCTGTTGCTTCTTGACCTGTACCCAGGTTTCTCAGGAGGCAGGTAAGGCGGACTGGTATTTCCATCTCTTGAAGAATTTTTCAGTTTGTTGTGGTCCATCACCTCCACTGGTTTTGTTCCTAGTTCAGTTCAGTTCAGTCGCTCAGTCGTGTCTGACTCTTTGCGACCCCATGAATCACAGCACGCCAGGCCTCCCTGTCCATCACCAACTCCCGGAGTTCACTCAAACTCATGCCCATCGAGTCGGTGATGCCATCCAGCCATCTCATCCTCTGTCGTCCCCTTTTCCTCCTGCCCCCAATCCCTCCCAGCATCAGAGTCTTTTCCAATGAGTCAACTCTTCGCATGAGGTGGCCAAAGTAGTGGAGTTTCAGCTTTAGCATCATTCCTTCCAAAGAACACCCAGGACTGATCTGCTTTAGAATGGCTAAGACCCACTTGACTTCACACTCCAGGATGTCTGCCTCTAGGTGAGTGATATCTGGGTCATTAAGACCTTTTTCGTAAGCCCTTCTGTGTATTCTTGCCACCTCTTCTTAGTATCTTCTGCTTCTGTTAGGTTCTTACCATTTCTGTAGTTTATTGTGCCCATCCTTGCATGAAATGTTTCCTTGATATCTCCAATTTTCTTGACGAGATCTCTAGTCTTTCTCACTCTATTTTTCCCCTCTATTTCTTTGCACTATTCATTCAAAATGGTCTTCTTATCTCTCCTTAGTATTCTCTGGAACCCTGCATTCAGCTGGATATATCTTTCCTTTTCTCCTTTGCCTTTCACTTATCTTCTTTTTTCAACTTTTTTTAAGGCCTCCTCAGACAACCACTTGGCCCTCTTACATTTCTTTGTCTTGGGGATGGTTTTGCTCACCACTTTCTGTACAATTGTTAGAAACTTCCATCTACAGTTCTTCAGGCACTCTGTCTACCAGATCTAATCCTTTGAATATATTTTTCACCTCTGCTGTATAATCATAAGGGATCTGAGTTAGGTCATATCTGATTGGCCTAGCAATTTCCCATACTTTCTTCAATTTAAGCCTGAGATTTCCAATACAGGGATTCCCTGGTGGCTCAGAGGGTAAAGCATCTGCCTGCAATGCAAGAGACCTAGGTTCTATCCCTGAGTTGGGAAGATCTCCTGGAGAAAGAAATGGCAACCCACTCCAGTACTCTTGCCTAGAAAATTCCATGGATGGAAGAGCCTGGTGGGCTACAGTCCATGGGGTCGCAAAGAGTCGGACATGACTGAGCAACTTCACTTGTTTGCAATACAGAGGCTGATAGTCTGAGCCATAGGCAGCTCCAGGTCTTGTTTTTGCTGACTGTATAGAGCTTCTCCATCTTCAGCTGCAAAGAATATAATCAATCTGATTTTGGTATCAACCATCTGGTGATGTCCATGTGTAGGGATGCTTCTTGTGTTGTTGGAAGAGAGTGTTTGCTATGACGAGTGTGTTCTCTTGGGAAAACTCTCTTAGCCTTTGCCCTGCTTCATTTTGAACTTAAAAGCCAAACTTGCCTATTACTTCAGGTATCTCTTACTTTCTACTTTTGCATTCCAATCTCTGAGGATGAAAAGGACATCTTTTTTGGTGCTAATTCTAGAAAGTCTTGTAGGTCTTTATAGAACCAGTCAACTTCAGTTTCTTTGGCATCAGTGGTTGGGGCACTTGGATTACTGTGATGTTTAGTGGTTTCCCTTAGAAACAAACCAAGATTATTCTATTGTTTTAGAGATTGCACCCAAGTACTGCATTCTGGACTCTTGTTGACTATGAGGGCTACGTCATTTCTTCTAAGAGATTCTTGCCCACAGTAGTAGATATAATGGTCATATGAATTAAATTCACCATTCCTGTTCATTTTAGTTCACTGATTCCTAAAATGTTGATGTTCACTCTTGCCACCTCCTGCTTGACCACGTCCAATTTACCTTCATTCGTGGACCTAACATTCCAGGTTCTTAGCAATATTGTTCTTTACAGCATCGGACTTTACTGTCCCCAGCATACACATCCACAACTGAGCATCTTTTCCACTTCGGCTCAGCCTCTTCATTCTTTCTGGAGCTATTTCTCCACTCTTCCCCAGTAGTATATTGGACACCTACCGGCCTGGGGTGCTCATCTTCCAGTGTCATGTCTTTTTGCCCTTTCATTGTGTTCATGGGGGTCTTGAGGCAAGAATAATGAGGTGGTTTGCCATTCCCTTCTCCAGTGGAGCAGCTGAGACATTCATACACTTCTTTCCAGAATGCGAAATGATACAACCACTTTGGAAATATTTCTGCAGTTTCTTTGAAAGTTAATCTTGCTCCTACCATATAACTCTAACAGACCTACCAATGCCAAAGAAACCACTCTGAGGTATTTATCCAAGTGACTAAAACATATGTTCACTCAAAGAATTGTAACAAATGTTAATAGTAACTTTGTAATAGTCAAAAAGCCAAAAATTGGAAAAAAAAACAAAATGTTCATTAACAAGTGAATGCATAAACAAATTGTGGTATTTAACATAAAATGGAATTTTACTTAGCAATAAAAATAAACTATTGATACATGCTACAGTTTGAATCGATCTTAAATAATTATGCTGTGTGAAAGAAGCTAGACAAAATAAGTACATGCTGTATGATTCTATTTATATAAAATTCAAACTATTCTGTAGTGACAGAAAGCAGATCAATGTTTGGGGACTGGGATAGGGGGAGTGATGGAAAGAAAGAGTTACAAAGGAATGAGGAAACTTTGAGGGGAAGTGAATATGTTCAATATCTTCACCATGATGATGATTTCCCAGGTATTTACATATGTCAAAGCTTTTATCAAATACTTAAATATGTGCACTTAATTGTTTGTCAATAAAGCTTAAAACAATTGATTTTAACAAGATGTACTTTAAAAAATGTAGTTTAACAAGATGTACTTTAGACAAAGTCCTAAAGGCTAGCTACTAGGAACTCAGACTTACAAATTTGTATCAATCTTTACTTTATCTTACCTTTCCAAACTCAGAAAAACTTTTATGAATGCACTACTCAGCTTTATAGATGGATGCTCTCACCCCAGTAATTCTGCCTCTGTGAATGAGTTTTCCCTAGTTACTTCTTTATCTCTGTCCCTATGAATCTAGAATCACTTAAGAAGTTTTTGGGAGTGCTTTTTCATTTACTTTTTGGACAATATCAGAAAAATCAAATGAATTACTATATAAGATGGATGCAGGTGTAAATTACAGGATCTTTTAATTTTCAATGATAACATCAGAAAACCAAGTGGGAACTGGTTTAAATGCTGCAGATAAGATGTATGGCAAAGCCATTACAATATTGTAAAGTAATTATCCTCCAATTAATATAAATAAATTAATTTTTTAAAAATATGACTAGAGATGCATGAATTTAATGACTCCTTTTATGAACACAGTATATGGCCCATTCTTACTCTTAGGGGCTCACTCTCAATTGGTCTATTTTAATCCTTCTTTTTAAATTTATTATTATTATCTTTTTTACTTTACAGTATTGTATTGGTTTTGCCACATACCAACATGAATCTGCCACGGGTGTACATGTGTTCCCAATCCTGACCCCCCCTCCCACCTCCCACCCCACACCATCCCTCCGGGTCATCCCAGTGCACCAGCCCCAAACATCCTTCCAGTTTATTTTAAAGCTGACATCATATCAACTCTGCTCTGAGTATTATAATGACTTTTTTGCCAAAAGTAATACAATCTTGCTGTGGTTGGAACATCAGAAAAATGTTCTAATAAAGAAAGTGGTTGACCAGCAGAGATGTCAGAGGGCTCACTGACAGAGTCCTTTCCTGCCTCAAGTTTTGAGGATTCTAGGCACTCTTATACTATGTGGGCCCTTAACCTGGAGTCTGATCACCCTTGAAAATGCAGACGAAATTGTGTGTATACATGAAGTTTTCTGGAGAGAAGATTCAAACTTTTCATCACTTTGCTCCCTTCATGTGTAAGATATGCCTGTTCATACTCTCTTCCATGTCTAAACAATTTGCCAGCTTATCTTTTTTTGAATATAAGGAAAGAGAGGGAGAGAAAGTAAAGGGGAAGGGGTGAAGTCTTCCTATTTGAAAACATAGCAGCTGTCTCACTTTACTCAAAATCAGCATGCCTGGGTCTGGTTCTAATTCTGCCATGTATTGTGTCTATGACTTTAGTCAAGTGTCCTTCCCATCTTGGCCTGTTTAACTGTCCCTTCAAATTAAGAGGTTCGATTAGGTGGATGCTAAGACGTCTCGCTTCCAGTTCCAGGCTCCTAGGATTCTATGTACTAAGAAAGGATTTAATCCTGATTTCACTTTTCCTTTACCCAAGTCTTTAGTGTTTCCTTCTTCTCTGTCAAGGTTCTGCATCAGGATGATCTATTTCTCCAGTTATATTGGCTTCTAACCTCAGTCAGTACCATCGTTTTGCATGGCAAAGACAAAGTTTTAGTAATGACAAGGACTGCTTCCTTTCTCCCTGAGGCCGCGGGATCTAGGGCATCTTCTCTCTTTTACATCCTGACAGAGGGTAAAACTTGGATCTCATGTTGGCATGTCCCACAGTCGTATCTCAACTCCTTGTACTTGATCAATTAATTTAGCAAGTTGTGCTCACTCTTTTTATAGGACATCAGGCCAGTAAGAGCCCTTAGAAATCACATAGTCTATCATCCTCCCCACTGTCATCTCTTTGTTTTCCATATATGCATGAGGATAAGGTGGCTTCCCAGGTGGCTCAGTGGTAAAGAATCTATCTACCTGCCCATGCAGGAGATATGGGTTCAATCCCTGGGTTGGGAAGACCTCTGGAGAAGGAAATGGCAACTCACTCCAGTATCCTTGCCTGGGAAATCCCATGGACAGAGGAGCTTGGTGGGTTACAGTCCATGAGGTTGCAAAAGAGTCGGAAATGACTGAGCGAATAAACAACAGCAAATAAGGACAAGAGGAGAGAAGGGACTGGCATAAAGCTGCACGGAGGATTCACAGATCAGGATTAAAGCCGGGGGGCTCTGATACCATTCAGTGCTACTCAGCACCTGTTGTAAATCATGTTGCCAGGCATAATGCTTTATTTTATCTGACTATTCATTCTTTTTTTTGTATTATTAAAAACAATCACAGACCCATATTGTGTGCCAAACACTGCTTGGTGCTGGGGAAAATGCTGACAGGAGCAAGCCATCTCTGTCCTAAGGTGCCCCAGACTGTAGACTAGGGGTTGATTTTTGTAGTACCGATTTGGGCTTAGTGCAACAGAACAAGTTGATTATCATCATTACCATTATCCCCACCTCCAGGCATCCACCCACCTACACTTAGCTAACTAAGGTCTAAAATGCTTTGAAACAGAGGCAACATACAGCATTTAACACCATTTCATTGATTCACATGAATGCACAGGCATTCAGTGAACACCTGCTGATTCGATCCTAGCAAAGATGGAATTAATCATCAAAAGAGAAAGCTCAAGTTCCTACTGAGTAGTTCTGTGCATGCTTACTATGAAAGGTAATCCTGTTTTAATCACAAACATCCTTTGCGATGGTCATTTTCATATTTCATTTGATTTTTTTGTGTAAACTAAGAGTACAAGAGTTATTATCCCTAGCTTACCAAGGCTTAAAGTGCCTAGGACACACTGCAGCTGAAGCTCCTGATTTATACTGCCTTATAATTCTCCACCTTTTTTTTTTTTTTTTTGATGAGACTCCCACATGTAACAGTTTGTTTTCTTCTGGAAAAGAAGAAATGGAAAAACAGTGCATTAACTCAGAAACATAGATTTCTGCCCTAGCAGAAGGAGTCTTCCAGAAAAGCAGCTACTTCTTGGGGAGAAGATTCCAAGGAAAAAGTGACACACAAAGCAATGGGTACAAATAAAAAGGACCAAGGTTAGGAGATAAAGGAAGTAAGAAACACCTGGAAAAGTCCTGAGTTTGCAGTGTGCATCAGCCAAGGCCTGGTGGAAATAAAGAAGGGGCAAGCAAGTGCTGGAGAGCTGGCGGGAGTGCAAGTTCTAGAAAGGAAATGAAGGTGGTAAGAAACAAGGGTAATGAGCCTTGATCAGCAGACAGTCCTGTGTGGCAAGGGAGAAAAGGCAGGGAGGAGCAGGTAAGTCAGCAAGAGCTGGACAGTGGAGTTATATCTTCTAGGGCTTTAACTTGCACAGGTTCAAATATGTCTCCTAGAAAAAGGCAGGGGACAAGACAGGTGATTGATGTTGCCTGCTCATGAATCTACAGCTCAGAGTGCATGAGCAGCAGAGACATGATCCATGTGTAGTCTCAGTTGCTCTCAACTCCTAAAAACAGCTAATCTCTTATTAGATGAGAGAAACCCTGTCTAAGCATGACTTCGGTGGTTAAACTTCAGTGATTTGCCACCAGAATGGCTGTGTCTCCTGAAAGCAAGCCAGAGACATCATCTGCTGCTCTACTGGCCAGAGTGATCTCTTCTAGTGTTGAGGGGCAAGCCGGCGGTGATGGAGTTACTGGTGCATGGTACATCAATTCTAAAGGAAATCAGTCCTGCATATTCATTGGAAGGACTGATGCTGTAGCTGAAGCTCTAATACTTTGGCCAGCTCATGTGAAGAACTGACTCATTGGAAAAGACTCTGATGCTGGGAAAGATTGAAGGCAGAAGAGGAGATGACAGAGGATTTTGGATAGCATCACCAACTTGATGGACATGAGTTCGAGTAAACTCCAGGAGCTGGTGATGGACAGGGAAGCCTGGTGTGCTGCAGTCCATGGGGTCACAAAGAGTCAGACACGACTGAGCAGCTGAACTGAACTGAGAATTTCTTTTGGTGTATATTCGCAGGCATGGGTTTGCCTGTCATATCCTTTGTCCATTTCCCTTGTGGAATTCTTGTCTTTTATTTACTTCTTGGAAGAGGTTTATTTTGCATCCTAGATACTGATTCTTCACTTTCAGACACTGCAAATATCTTTCTCATCCTCTTGTTAATTTGTCTATAATGGCCACTGCTGAAAATAAATCTTTAATTTTGGTGTAGTCAAGTCCATTGCCTTTTCACCTTACTGTTCATGCTTTTGTAGGATTAGTTAATAAGTCTCCCAAATTGAGGCCTCAAAGATATTCTCTCTAGCTTGCTTTTAAAATCTTTATAGTTTAACTTTTCACCATTAGTTATTTAAGTCATATGAAGTTCATTTTTGTATGTGGTGTAAAAAAGGTATACAAATTCCTATTTCTCCATGCAGTATGTAGTTTACTAATAATGCTTATTAGATGATCTATCTTCCCCTCATGAATCATATACTAAGATCCCACATATACATGGATGTTTCTGGACTATTTTGTTCCACTGGATTAATTTTTAATCCTTGTGCCACTATGGCAACCTGTTTTATTACTAGGGTTTTGCAATAATTCTTTTCCCCTCCAGTTTCATTGAGAAATAATTGACATACAACATTTGTATAAGTTTAAAGTGAACAACATAATGAACATACATCATGAAATGATGACCACAGTAAGTTTCGTGAACATCTGTCATCTCATGTAGACACAAAATTAAAGAAATAAAAAAATCATCTTTCCTTTAACTCTCAACAACTTTTATATATAACATGTGTTAATTATCATGTTGTACATTGCATGCCTAGTAATTTGTTTATAACTGGAGGTTTGTTCCTTTAGACAGCCTTCATCCAACTCCCCTTCCACCCAAACTTCACCTCTGGTAGCCACAAATCTGATCTCTTTTTATGTGAATTTGTTTGTTCATTTGTTTTTGAAGTATGACATGGTACACAACATTCTTATTCGATATTTTTATATACTTCAAAATGATCACCACAATTAGTTTAGTTACCATGTGTCACCATACAAAGATATCATGCAGTTATTGACTATATTACTCACACTGTACATTTTGTACTTATGACTCATTTATTTGTAACTCGATGTTTTTACCTCTTAATTTCCTTCATGTATATCTCTCATTCCTCCAACCCCTCCCCTTTGGCAACTACTTGCATATTCTCAGTATCTATGACTCTGTGTTTTTTTTTTTGTTATGTTTGTTCAGTTCATTTGTGTGTTTTTCAGATACCACATATAAGTGAAATAACATTATTTATCTTTCACTAACTTATTAATATTTCACTTAGCATAATGCCCTTTAGGTCCATCAGTGCTGCTGCAAATGGCACGATTTCATTCTTTTAATGGTTGAGTAGTATCCCATTATATATATATATATATATATATATATATATATATATATATACACCACACCTTATTTATTTATTCATCTTTTGATGGACACTTAGATTGCTTTCATACTTTGGCTATTGTAAATAGCATTGTTTTGAACATAGGGGTGGATATATCTTTTCTAATTAGTGTTTTGCTTTCTTCACTTACAATGGGCTTTCAAAATAGGCATAGTGCCTCTGAATGTCAATTTGCATCTCAGCTTTCATTGACAGCCACCATTTTCAGCATCTTTTCTGGGATAGAGTGATGGGAAGTGCCTTTACAGCAATTTTGTATAGGAAGTATTCCCAATCTCAAAATCTGCCAGTTTAATGATATTCTCGTGGGTTCTAGGAAACAAACTACTTTCTCTGCAAGCAACCAGTGGTTGTCAGTTAGTCCTGTTATTGGTATTGTTACCTCCAAAGTGCAGAATAAAGGCTTTTCTTTCTTTAGCTGTCTCTCTAAAAAATAGCAGCTGCTGCTCCATCTTATTTGAACATCTTGTATAAGTACATGATAAAGCATTTCCCAAATTCTATGTGACATACAAGTAGAATTGTCCATTACCTTTCTGCTGAGAGTCTGCAGTTCTGATATGTTACTTGTGGAACTTTCTAAATGTGTCTGAACCATCATGTGAGAAAATTACTATTTTCCGACCATGAACAAACTAAGTGTAAACTTAGTAACCTTGGAACTTTTTCCTTTAAATCCATTTAGGTCATGAGTCTTTCAAGGAAAACTTCTATTTGAGTATTCTTCATACCTATTGATTATTGTTATTATTCCTTCTTGTGTGATTATGTCTAGGATATGAGCAACAAAAGAAGCCTCAAAAGCAAACACTTTTGGGAAGGCAGTTTACTTGCAGAAAAGTTTTGCAAGACAGTCAAAGCTCTAAAAGGAGTAGACAGGTGTGTAAAGGTGGAGGGGGGAGGTATAAACAAAAACTACAAAATTAACAAGGTGGTTACTGAGTTTACATTTAGTTTATGGTGGAAAATGATAATTTTCTCACATGATTACAGCCATAGCATATCTGTAGGGACCAGCATTCAGTATAAAAGAAAGGAATTTTTTTTTTGTCAGTTCAGTTCAGTTCAGTTCAGTCATTCAGTCGTGTCTGACTCTGCAACCCCATGAATTGTAGCACGCCAGGCCTCCCTGTCCAACACCAACTCCTGGAGTTCACTGAAACTTACATCCATCGAGTCAGTGATGCCATCCAGCCATCTCATCCTCTGTCGTCCCCTTCTCCTCCTGCCCCCAATCCCTCCCAGCATCAGAGTCTTTTCCAATGAGTCAACTCTTTGCATGAGGTGGCCAAAGTACTGGAGTTTCAGCTTTAGCATCATTTTTTGTCAGTAGCTGACAGAAAAGTCTTAACAATTGACTTATTTTGGAGGGACGCTCTAACTAGATAGGGTGACTCTGGTTTTTATTAGTCTATCTCAGGATGTAAAATGTTTCCTCCCCCTCCTGACTGGAATGTGAATCTATATTACTTATAATGACTTCAGAACTAGGTAGCATTCCTGCCTCCTCATGAGCAATAGGAATTCCAGAGGAGGAAGAATATAAAAGGAGTTGATAGGAAAAAAAAATTACCCAAATAATAAAACAAGAAAACTTCCCTGAGCTGAAGAAAAATATAAGCCTTAATTGGAAAGAGCCTATCAGGCGCGAAAAGCAAAGGAGAAAAGGAAAGATATAAGCATCAGAATGCAGAGTTCCAAGAAGAGATGAGAAAGCCTTCTTCAGAAATCAATGCAAAGAAATAGAGGAAAACGACAGAATGGGAAAGACTAAAGATCTCTTCAAGAAAATTAGAGATACCAAGGGAACACTTCATGCAAAGATGGGCTCGATAAAGGACAGAAATGGTATGGACCTAACAGAAGCAGAAGATGTTAAGAAGAGGTGGCAAGAATACACAGAAGAACTGTACAAAAAATATTTTCACGACTCAGATAATCACGATGGTGTGATCACTCATCTAAAGCCAGACATCCTGGAATGTGAAGTCAAGTGGGCCTTAGAAAGCATCACTATGAACAAAGCTAGTGGAGGTGATGGAATTCCAGTTGAGCTGTTTCAAATCCTGAAAGATGATGCTGTGAAAGTGCTGCACTCAATATGCCAGCAAATTTGGAAAACTCAGCAGTGGCCACAGGATGGGAAAAGGTCAGTTTTTATTCCAATCCCAAAGAAAGGCAATGCCAAAGAATGCTCAAAGTACCGTGCAATTGTACTTATTTCTGGCTCAGAAGGTAAAGCGTCTGTCTACAGTGCAGGAGACCCAGGTTTGATCCCTGGGTTGGGAAGATCCCCTGGAGAAGGAAATGGCAATCCACTCCAGGACTATTGCCTGGAAAATCCCACGGACAGAGGAGTCTGGTAGGCTACAGTCCATGGGATCGCAAAGAGTCAGACATGACTGAGCGACTTCACTTCACTTCACTTCACATGATAGTAAAGTAATGCTCAAAATTCTCCAAACCAGGCTTCAGCAATATGTGAACCATGAACTTCCTAATGTTCAAGCTGGTTTTAGAAAAAGGCAGAGAAACCAGAGATCAAATTGCCAACAAGGAGATCCAACCAGTCCATTCTGAAGGAGATCAACCCTGGGATTTCTTTGGAAGGAATGATGCTAAAGCTGAATCTCCAGTACTTTGGACACCTCATGCGAAGAGTTGACTCATTGGAAAAGACTCTGATGCTGGGAGGGATTGGGGGCAGGAGGAGAAGGGGACGATCCGGGATGAGATGGCTGGATGGCATCATGGACTTGATGGACTTGAGTTTGAGTGAACCCCGGGAATTGGTGATGGACAGGGAGGCCTGGCATGCTGCCATTCATGGGGTTGCAAAGAGCCGGACACGACTGAGCGACTGAACTGAACTGAACTGAACTTAAATTGCCAAAATCCACTGGATCATGGAAAAAGCAAGAGAATTCCAGAAAAACATCTATTTCTACTTTATTGACTATGCCAAAGCCTTTGACTGTGTGGATCACAAGAAACTGTGGAAAATTCTGAGAGAGATGGGAATACCAGACCACCTGACCTGCCTCTTGAGAAATCTGTATGCAGATCAGGAAGCAACAGTTAGAACTGGACATGGAACAACAGACTGGTTCCAAATAGGAAAAGGAGTACATCAAGGCTGTATATTGTCATCCTGCTTATTTAACTTCTATGCAGAGTACGTCATGAGAAATGCTGGACTGGAAGAAACACAAGCTGGAATCAAGATTGCCGAGAGAAATATCAATAACCTCAGATATGCAGATGACACCACTCTTATGGCAGAAAGTGAAGAGGAACTCAAAAGCCTCTTGATGAAAGTGAAAGTGGAGAGTGAAAAAGTTGGCTTAAAGCTCAACATTCAGAAAACAAAGATCATGGCATCTGGTCCCATCACTTCATGGGAAATAGATGGGGAAACAGTGGAAACAGTGTCAGACTTTATTTTGGGGGGCTCCAAAATCACTGCAGATGGTGATTGCAGCCATGAAATTCAAAGACGCTTACTCCTTGGAAGAAAAGTTATGACCAACCTACATAGCATATTCAAAAGCAGAGACATTACTTTGCCGACTAAGGTCCATCTAGTCAAGGCTATGGTTTTTCCAGCAGTCATGTATGGATGTGAGTGTTGAACTGTGAAGAAAGCTGAGCGCTGAAGAATTGATGCTTTTGAACTGTGGTGTTGGAGAAGACTCTTGAGAGTCCCTTGGACTGCAAGAAGATCCAACCAGTCCATTCTGAAGGAGATCAGCCCAGGGATTTCTTTGGAAGGAATGATGCTAAAGCTGAAACTCCAGTACTTTGGCCACCTCATATGAAGAGTTGACTCATTGGAAAAGACCCTGATGCTGTGAGGGACTGGGGGCAGGAGGAGAAGGGGATGGCAGAGGATGAGCTGGCTGGATGGCATCACTGAATCAATGAACGTGAATCTGAGTGAACTCCGGGAGTTGGTGATGGACAGGGAGGGCTGGCGTGCTGCGATTCATGGGGTCGCAAAGAGTCGGACACGACTGAGCAATTGAACTGAACTGATCAGGCAACCAGAATAGTTGAGGAAATTTTTAAAAACCATCAGAGCAGATTAACATGAAATTCAAAACACTAGTCACAAAGAGTAGATCCTAAATGAATCCAAAGAGCAGGGGAAACAGATTACATTCAAAGGAACAGGTTTTCAAAGTCATAGGGAAAGTTATTTTTGACCTAAAATTTCAAGTCTTGAAAATTATCAATCAAAGATGAGAGTAGAATCAAAAATTAAATTAAATAATTAATTAAATAGATTAATTAAATCCCCATGCACCTTTTCTTAGTATGTTCTTTGACTGTATGTGAAAAAGTTAGGCATAAATCATGTTAATCCAACAGAGGAGATCAATGAAAGTAAAGTCCTAGGATGAGTTTGGTTCAGTTCAGTTCAGTCACTCAGTCGTGTCTGACTCTTTGCAACTCCATGGGCTGCAGCACGCCAGGCCTCCCGGTCCATCACCAACTCCCGGAGTCTACCTAAACTCATGTCTGTTGAGTTGGTGGTGCCATCCAACCACGTGATCTTCTGTCATCCCCTTCTCCTACTGCATTCAATCTTTCCCAACATCAGGGTCTTTTCCAATGAGTCAGTTCTTCGCATCAGGTAGCCAAAGTATTGGAGTTTCACTTCAACATTAGTCCTTCCAACGAATATTCAGGACTCATTTCCTTTAGGATGGACTGGTTGGATCGCCTTGCAGTCCAAGGGACTCTCATGAGTCTTCTCCAACACCACAGTTCAAAAGCATCAGTTCTTTGGTGCTCAGCTTTCTTTATAGCCCAACTCTCATATCCATACATGACTACTGGAAAAATCATAGCCTTGACTAGACAGACCTTTGTTGGCAAAGTAATGTCTCTGCTTTTGAATATGCTATCTATGTTGGTCATAACTTTCCTTCCAAGGAGCAAGCATCTTTTACTTTCATGGCTGCAGTTACCACCTGCAGTGACTTTGGAGCCCCCCCAAAATAAAGTTAGCTTTATTTTTCCAACAGGGGAAACTGTTTCCACTCTTTCCCCATCTATTTGCCATGAAGTGATGGGACCAGATGTCATGATCTTCGTTTTCTGAATATTGAACTTTAAGCCAACTTTTTCACTCTCTGCTTTTACTTTCATCAAGAGGCTCTTTAGTTCTTCTTCACTTTCTGCCATAAGGGTGGTGTCGTCTGTATATATGAGGTTATTGATATTTCTCCTGGCAATCTTGATTCCAGCTTGTGCTTCATCAAGCCCAGTGTTTCTCATGATGTACTCTGCATAGAAGTTAAATAAGCAGGGTGACAATATACAGCCTTGATGTACTCCTTTCCCAATTTGGAACCAGTCTGTTGTTCCATGTCCAGTTCTAACTGTTGCTTCCTGACCTGTATACAGATTTCTCAAGAAGCATGGCAGGTGGTTTGGTATTCCCATCTCTTTCAGAATTTTCCAGAGTTTGTTGTGATCCACACAATCAAAGGCTTTGATATATTCAATAAAGCAGAAATAGATGTTTTTTCTGGAACTCTCTTGCTTTTTCAATGATTTAATGGATGTTGGCAATTTGATCTCTGTTTCCTCTGCCTTTTCTAAATCCAGCTTGAATATCTGGAATTTCATGGTTCATGTACAGTTGAAGCCTGGCTTGGAGAATTGTGAGCATTACCTTGCTAGCATATGAGATGAGTGCAATTGTGGGGTAGTTTGAACATTCTTTGGCATTGCTTTTCTTTGGGATTGGAGTGAAAACTGACCTTTTCCAGTCCTGTGGCCACTGCTGAGTTTTCCAAATTTGCTGGCATATTGAGTACAGCACTTTCACAGCATCATCTTTTAGGATTTGAAATAGCTCAACTGAAATTTCTGGATGATAGAGGTTTCAGATGGGAGTCTCTGAGAATCAAGGATTCCCTGGTCGCTTAGATGGTAAGAATCTGCTTGCAGTGCAGGAGACCCAGGTTCTGTTCCTGGGTCAGGAAGATCCCATGGAGAAGGGAATGGCAGCCCACTCCAGTATACTTGCCTGGAGAATTCCATGGACAGAGGAACCTGGTGGGCTATAGTCCATGGGGTCACAGTCAGACCTGACTGAGCGACTAACACTTAAGAACATAGATCATTCTAAGGAGGTAAAAGCAAACAGAAAAGGGACAGATATGCAAATAGAGCCTCCAGGAAAGCAAAAAAAAGTTGTACTAAGAATATAATAATATATTTCAGATCTGTGCAGTAATATTTAATATCCATAATAATGCAGACATTGTAAATTGATTTTTAACTTTTTAAACCAAATATAGACCAAATACTTATAGAATAGGAGGTTAAACATTATTAACCTTGACAGTAGAAAAATACAAGTACAGAAGCAGCAATGGGTAGGTAGAAAAAGGGAAGTAGAAATGTCAGGAAGAGTAAGAGTATTATATCTTCATTCAGCATGGAGAGTCAAGGGATTTTATGGATAGCTCAAGAAACAAGGAATGAAAGTGTAAGTACAGGAATTCCTCATTATCTGAGTCTAATCCATTCCTATGAGCACGTCAGAAAGTAAATGTTCAGATAGCAGCAGAGTTTCTCCATTATTTAAATGGAAACGAATACTGCATAACCCATTCAAAAACCCCAAACCACTTCTATAAATATTATTAAAACACTGTGAAACATCCACAAAATAACCCATCAAAGACCTCTGCATAATATAAAGCATCTTAAATACCAATTACCTAATTATTTAACAGGAACTCAAGAGGAAACTCCTATAGATTTTGAAAACCTATTCCTGTAGCATATTGGATATGAACTTGATTTCCCTGTGTCTTTTAATGATGTTTACTGTATGAAAATAAACAATGTAATGACACAGTACAGATAGTATCTAAATCAGACCATGTTTGGTTAGCCTCCTAGGAACCTGACTGAAGTAAGCACTGGAAAAATTAAGGGCTAAAACCCATTCACCATTGTAACAGAAAGAATAAAATACCTAAGAATGAATTTACCTAAAGAAGCAAAAGACCTATATATAGAAAGCCATAAAACATTGATGAAAGAAATCAAAGATGACATAAATAGATGGAGAAATATACCATGTTTATGGATTTGAAGAATCATTATAATGAAAAAGAGTATACTATCAAAGCTACCTATAGATTCAACACAATCCCTATCAAGCTACCAACAGTATTTTTCACAGAACTAGAACAAATAATTTCACAGTTTGTATGAAAACACAAAAATCCTTGAATAGCCAAAGCAATCTTGAGAGAGAAGAATGAAACTGGAGGAATCAAGTTTCCTGACTTCAGACTACACTACAAAGCTACAGTCATCAAGAGAGTATGGTACTGGCACAAAGACAGAAATATAGATCAATGCAACAAAATAGAAAGCCCAGAGATAAATCCGCACACCTGCGGATGTGTTATCTTTGACAAAGGAGGCAAAAATATACAATGAAGAGAAGACAATCTCTTTAGCAAGTGGTGCTGGGAAAACTGGTCAACTACATGTAAAAGAGTGAAACTAGAACACTTTCTAACACCATACACAAAAAGAAACTCAACATGGATTAAAGATCTAAATTTAAGAACAGAAACTGTAAAACTCTTAGAGGAAAACATAGGCAGAACACTCTGACAAAAATCACAGCAAAATCTTCTTTGACCCACATCCCAGAATAATGGAAATAAAAAACAAAAATAAACAAATGGGACCTAATTAAACTTAAAAGGTTTTGCACAACGAAGGACACTATAAGCAAGGTGAAAAGGCAGCCTTCAGAATGGGAGAAAATAACAAATGAAGCAACTGACAAAGAATTAATCTCCAAAATACACAAGCAGTTCATGTAGCTTAATACCAGAAAAATGAACAACCCAATCAAAAAGTGAGTCAAAGAACCAAACAGACATTTCTCTAAAGAAGACATACAGATGGCTATTAAACACATGAAAAGATCCTCAGTATCACTCATTATTAGAGAAATGCAAATCAAAACCACAATGAGGTATCATCTCACTCCAGTCAGAATGGCTGCTATCAAAAAGTCTGCAAACAATAAATGCTGGAGAGGGTGTGGAGAAAAGGGAAACCTTTTACACCTTGGTGGGAATGCAAACTGGTACAGCCATTATGGAGAATATTGTGGAGATTTCTTTTAAAAGTGGAAATATAACTGCCGCATGACCCAGCAATCCCACTACTGGGCATCCACAGTAAGGAAACCAGAATTGAAAGAGACCCCTGTACCCCAATGTTCACTGCAGCACTACTTATAATAGCTAGGATATGGAAGCAACCTAGATGTTCATTGGCAGATGACTGGATAAGGAAGTTGTGGTACACATACACAATGGAATATTACTCAGCTATAAAAAACAACATATTTGAGTCAGTTCTAATGAGGTGGATGAGCCTATTATACAGAATGAAGTAAGTCAGAAAGAGAAACACCAATGCAGTATATTAATGTATATACATGGAATTTAGAAAGATGGTAATGATGATCCCATACACAGGCAGCAAAAGAGACACAGATGTAAAGAACAGACTATTGGACTATGTGGGAGAAGTGGAGGGTAGGATGATATGAGAGAATGGCACTAAAACATGTATATTACCATATGTAAAATAGATGACCAGTGCAAGTTCGATGCATCAAGCAGGGCACTCAAAGCTTGTGCTCTGAGCCAACCCAGAGGGATGGGGTGGGGAGGGAGGTGGGAGGGGAGTTCAGGATGGGGGGACACATGTGCACCTGTGGCTGATACATGTCGATGTATGGCAAAAACCATCACAATATTGTATGGTAATTATCCTCCAATTAAAATAAATAAATAAAAATTTAAAAACCCTGTAGGGTAAGGGTAGGGTGGATAACTATAATGCCTAGTATATTTAAACAAGGCTCTAACCTCTCTCTCATTAAGTAGTCCATGACCTAAACACTTTGGCTGACATTGTATGGAGATTCATTAGAGCAAGTGTACACTTCTTGTCCACAGCAAGTATATGGATAAACATTTCTACATAGGCTTATAGCCAATCACTGGGTAGTGAGAGCTCAGATAACTAGGTAAAGCCAACCCATAAAGCAAGCAAAAATAGTTTACTATAGCTGTATGGGGTAGGGAAGGAAGAAAGCACATGTAGGTGATGTCACTGAGTTAAAGCCTCAGTTTCCACAGCTATCAATAATACTATCAAAATGATTAAGCACCAAACAGAAGTGGAAGCAGATGATTTAGCAATGTGGTACAAGTTCTCAGAAGATAGAAAATAGAATCATGCAGAAGAATTCAAAGGGACCCTTCTAGGAAGTAGGACTAGGGTCATGTAAGGGACTATTGGTTTGCACTATTAATTCTTTATGTTGTTTTACTTTTAAAAACCGAGTGCACATATTTTTGCTAAAAATAAATTTGAATATTTGTTTTTTTTTTTAAGGAGGCAAATCTGGCCAAGTCATGCGATAGCAAAAATATCTTTCAAAGTTGCTTTCATCCTGCCTCATTCACTTCACTCTTTCTGTATGTGTGTAGTAGTTTTATGACCATCTGTATTACATGTGCTTATAAATACCTCTTATGTGCCTTTCAGAATGGCTATCAGGGCTTTCCTGGTGGCTCAGTTGTAAAGAATCTGCCTGTCAATGCAGGAGACATGGGTTCGATCCCTGATCCAGGAAGATTCCACATGCTGCAGAGCAACTGAGCCCAGGCACTTCAACTATTGAGCCCATGTGTCGCAACTTGAAGTCTGTGTGCCCTGGAGCCCATGCTCTGCAACAGGAAAAGCCACCACAATAAGAAATCTGTAGCCCCCACTCACTACAGCTAGAGAAAGGCCCTTGCAGGAACGAAGACTTAGCACAGCCAAAAATAAATAAATAAAATTAAGAAAAAAAAGAATGGCTATCATATCAATTCCCTTAAATAAAAATGTTCTCTATGTAGTGAATATCACTCTTATAAAAATTTTTATTACACGTTTTTATTTTCTTTGTTTTTAATTGAGATATAATTGATATATAGGTATATAAATTTCAGGTGTGCATTGCACTGATATGATACATTTAGCATATTGCAATATGATTACCACCATATCTTTAGCTAATACCATGTCACAATAGAGAAATTATTTCTTTAATGTGGTGAGAACATTTAAGATCTAGTCTCAGCAATTTTGAAGTGTATAATATGATATTGCTGTCTATAATCACTATGCTGTACATTAGATTTCCAGAACATATTCATCTTCTAGTTGCAACTTTGTACCACTTAATACCTCCTGAACTTCCCATTCTACTTTCTGTTTCTACAGTTTTAGGATATGATACAATCAATATCTGTCTTTGTCTGGCTTATCTCACTAAACACTGCTCTCAAGGACCATCCATGTTGTTGTAAATGGCAGGATTTTCTTCCTTCTCATGGGTGAATAATATTTCATTGTACACATATACCACATCTTCTTTACTCATACATCCTTTGATAGACGCAGAGGTTTCACAGGCATGTTCTGGTCTGAACAGTACTTTACTAGAAGGGATGTCCTTCCTCCTATCAAAGGCTAATCAACACACCTCTTTCTGAATCCAATGCCTTCTCACTTTCTAAACGACCTTGCTGCATTGGTTATGTCCTCCCACCTTGTGCACATTTAATGTCTCTCTTTCTAACTGGATCTTTCCCCTCAGGATTGAAAAATTCTCTATCTTGCATCTTAACAATTCCTCTTCCTTTAATCCACACCTCCCTCCAGTTATTGTCCTTTCTTTATTCTTTATATTTTAAAAAAACCTTTACTCTTTATGTTTAAAAAATTCTTTACTCTTTACATTTTAAAAAAGGTAGCCTACACACCTCTTTCCAGCTGTTCCCATATGTCTTCTCTCCTGTCAGTCTGAAAAATCTGTTTTTGTGAAGATAAGTGAAGACCTCCCTGTTGCCATATCCAGTGGACACTCTCAAGTATTACTCTCACTGGACTTTGATTTCCAGCTTCTAATAGGACCAGCAGTGCCTCTTCTACCAGGGGACTGACAATATCCTATGGGTCCCAAGATCTCCCAGTGCTGAGCCATTGCATTGGCATTTCAAAACAATGCCTGGAAATAGTTGACACCTCAAATCCTGACTGTCAGCCACCAAACAGCTTGTTCTTTCCCCCAGTAAACAGGACAAAAAGGGTGACCTGCAATGTAGAGGCCTCCCTGTCTTATAATTCAGAGTCATTTTCTGGGCCCAACAGCATCCTGATCTCAACACATCTCTCTTTGAGAACAGAGGATGGACAGGGTGTTTGCTGTCTCCCCGAAGTTCATATGTTAAAGCTCTAAGCCCCTGTACTTCAGAATGTAACTGTATTTGGTGATAGGGTCTTTACAGAGGCAACTAATGTAAAATGATATCATTAGAAATATCAACTTGACTGGTATCCGTTTAAAAAGAGATAATTAGGACAGACGCACACAGAGGGAAGACTGTGTGAAGACACAGGGAGCAGATGGCTGTCTACACGCAAAGGAGAGAGGCCATAGAAGGAACCATCCTATTAACACTTTGATCTTGGACTTCCAGTCTCCAGAATTGTGAGAGAAGTTTCTGTTTTTTAAGTCACCCATTCTATGGTACTTTGCTATAGCAGTAAACTCATTGTTGTTATTTAGTTGCTCAGTTGTGTCCGAGGAGAAGGCATACTCTTGCCTGGAAAATCCCATGGACGGAGGAGCCTGGTAGGCTGCAGTCCATGGGGTCGCGAAGAGTTGGACATGACTGAGCAACTTCACTTTCACTTTTCACTTTTATGCATTGGAGAAGGAAATGGCAACCCACTTCAGTGCTCTTGCCTGGAGAATCCCAGGGTCAGAGGAGCCTGGTGTCACACAGAGTCGGACACGACTGATGCGACTTAGCAGCAGCAGCAGTCGTGTCCAACTCTTTGTGATCCTATGGACTGCAGCCTACCATGCTCCTCTGTACATGGGATTTTCTAGGCAAGAGTACTGGAGTGGGGTGCCATTGCCTTCTCTGGTTACTTAAGACTGCATTCTAGCAAACTGGAGAGATTATACTGCTGGCTTTGAAGAAGCAAACAGCTATGCTGTGACTGCCTCAGCCTCTAGGACCTAGAGGGAGCCTATTGTTAAGAAGCTGCAAAAATCAGGGCCCTCAATCTAGAGCATAAAGAAATGAATTCTGTCAGCAGCTATGGGAGCTTGGAAAAGGACTTAAAATCCAGATGAGAAGGCAACCTGACTGATACCTCCACTATGGCCTTGTGAGAGCCCGAGCAGAGGACTCACCTGAATGGTATCCAGACTCCTAACCCATGAAAGTCGAGTTAATAAACGTGTGCTGTTTACAATACCTAAACATGTGGTCATTTGTTACACAGCAATATAATCACAATGGTGTGATCACTCACCTAGTGCCAGAAGTCCTGGAATGTGAAGTCAATTGGGCCTTAGAAAGCATCACTATGAACAAGGCTAGTGGAGGTGATAGAATTCCAGTTGAGCTATTTCAAATTCTTGAAGATGATGCTCAATATGCCAGCAAATTTGGAAAACTCAGCAGTGGCCACAGGACTGGAAAATGTCACTTTTCATTCCAATCCCAAAGAAAGGCAATGCCAAAGAATGCTCAAACTACTGCACAATTGCACTCATCTCACAAACTAGTAAAGTAATGCTCAAAATTCTCCAAGCCAGGCTTCAGCAATACATAAACTGTGAACTTCCAGATGTTCAAGCTGGTTTTAGAAAAGGCAGAGGAACCAGAGATCAAATTGCCAACATCCGCTGAATCATTGAAAAAGCAAAAGAGTTCCAGAAAAAAATCTATTTCTGCTTTATTGACTATGCCAAAGCCTTTGCCTGTGTGGATCACAATAAACTGTGGAAAATTCTGAGAGAGATGGGAATACCAGACCACCTGACCTGCCTCTTGAGAAATCTGTATGCAGGTCAGGAAGCAACAGTTAGAAGTGGACATGGAAAAGCAGATTGGTTCCAAGTAGGAAAAGGAGTACATCAAGGCTGTATATGGTCACCCTACTTATTTAACTTTATGCAAAGTCCATCATGAGAAATGTTGGGCTGGAAGAAGCACAAGCTGGAATCAAGATTGCTGGGAGAAATGTCAATAACCTCAGATATGCAGATAACACCACCCTTATGGCAGAAAGTGAAGAGGAACTAAAAAGCCTCTTGGTGAAAGTGAAAGAGGAGAGTGAAAAAGTTGGCTTAAAGCTCAACATTTAGAACATGAAGATCATGGCATCTGGTCCCATCACTTCATGGGAAATAGATGGGGAGACAGTGGAAATAGTGTCAAACTTTATTTTTTGGGGCTCCAAAATCACTGCGGATGGTGACTGCAGCCATGAAATTAAAAGATGCTTACTCCTTGGAAGGAAAGTTATGACCAACCTAGATAGCATATTCAAAAGCAGAGATACTACTTTGCCAACAAAGGTCTGTCTAGTCAAGGCTATGGTTTTTCCAGTAGTCATGTGTGGATGTGAGAGTTGGACTGTGAAGAAAGCTCAGTGCTGAAGAATTGATGCTTTTGAACTGTGGTGTTGGAGAAGACTCTTGAGAGTCCCTTGGACTGCAAGGAGATCCAACCAGTCCATTCTAAAAGAGATCAGTCCTGGGTTTTCTTTGGAAGGAATGATGCTAAAGCTGAAACTCCAATACTTTGGCCACCTCATGCGAAGAGTTGACTCGTTGGAAAAGACTCTGATGTTGAGAGGGGTTGGGGGCAGGAGAAGAAGGGGACGACAGAGGATGAGATGTCTGGATGGCATCATCGACTTGATGGACATGAGTTTGAGTGAACTCCATGAGTTGGTGATGGACATGGAGTCCTGGTATGCCACAATTCATGGGGTCGCAAAGAGTTGGACACAACTGAGCAACTGAACTGAATATAAAACTAATACAGGGTGAGAGGCAGTGGGAGTGGGATAAATATAGCCAGTTTCTGTCCAACAAATAGGCCAGTCATTTTGCTCCAAGTGATGATTGCTTTGTTCCCAGGCCTGAGGCAAGCAGTTACTTCTGAGGAGGCCCCACACTGGCAGAAGCTGGAGAATATCAGGCTGAGCCAAAAGTGAAGGCTGATACAAACACTTTTTTTTTTTTTTGCACAGAATTAATTGGCAACTTTGAGCCTTCTAAGTTTAGCAGTGCCACCTCAGCATCGCACCACATTTGACATTCAGTGAGTCAGGAAACCAGGAGGCAGCTTGCATGTGTGTGGTGGGGATAAGCCTTATAATATACCATGCACTAAGAAGCAGAGGTTTATAGGAAAGGAATCACTAACTATAGGACGCTCATTTAGTTGCCTTCAGGCCTAGGTTGCAGTTCTTCCTGCTCTTGGGGAAAGGCTCTCAACCGGAGCTCTGGTGCCCATTCTGACAAGGCCTGGATTTTATCACACAGGTTTGTTCACTCGCTATTTTCTTATGAAATCCAGTTTCCAGAGTCGCCGCTTATTATTTGAATCTATAGACCTAGTGAAAGATAAGTCACAGGAAAAGCCTATCCCAAGGTAGATGAGGGGAATGAGCAGTGGTAGTTCCTGATTTGGGGTTGAATTGAATGCCTCCAGATTTATAGGTTGAAGCCCTAAACCTCAGTACTTCAGAAGTGGCATTGTTTGAAAACAGGGTGATTGCAGATGTAGTCAGTTACAGTAGGCTTTTACAGACCTGGCTTCCCTGGTGGCTCAGAGGTTAAAGTGTCTGCCTGCAATGCAGGAGACCTGGGTTCGATCCCTGGGTCAGGAAGATCCCCTGGAGAAGGAAATGGCAACCCACTTCAGTACTCTTGCCTGGAGAATCCCATGGACAAAGGAGCTTGGTGGGCTACAGTCCACGGGGTCGTAAAGAGTCGGACACGACTGAGAGACTTCACTTTCACTTTCACTTTTCACAGTAGGATGAGGTCACACTGGAGTAGGATGAGTCCTTGGTTCAAAATGACTGGAATCCTTACGAGAAGAAGAAATCTAAACACAGAGAAGGCTGTGGAAAGACCAACACAGAGATTGGGGTGATGTCTATAAGCCTAGGAAAGACCTGGTACAGAGCCTTCCCTCACAGGCCTCAGAGGGGAAAACTCTGCCAATACCTTAATCTTGAGCTTCTAGTCTCCAGAACTGAGAGACAATACATTTCTGGTTTTTTTTTTTTTTTAAGCCACCCAATCTGTGGTACTTTGGTATGCAAGCCCCAAGCAAATGAATACAGCATTGGATGGGGGTATGATCCCTCCCAGTCCTTTGACTAACTCCACCTGGGCCCTTCTCAGGAACATACAGATTCTATATTAGTCAAGACAATTAATGCTAGCTGCTGTATAAACAACTCCTGATCTCAGTGGCTTAACACAAGTGTATTTCTCACACATAAGACAGTCTGATGAGAGTTTGGTGGCTCTCTTGGGTAGTTGTTCTCTAAATGGTGATTCAGAGATCTAGTTTCCAGTAACTAGTGCCTTTGGGAGTCCTCTACTAAATCCCTTTCAACTGACTGGCTGAGAAACAGAGTACAGAGAAGGCACATCCACTCTTAACTTCCTTGAGATTGTCAGATCCTGGGGCAAGGTGGTGAGTATTCCCTGGTAAGAGGTACTAATATCCTTGTTGCCTCCAGTGTAACAGATGGGTGTGGGTACCACATACATTTAAGAACAGTTGGAAATAGAGTGCTATATAGAAACTGTTTGCTAATACCTAGATCTTCTCTCCTTAGAAACACGGCTTAGCTATACTTCCCCGCTCCCCTGTAGTTATGTGGGCCATACAAATAAGCTTGTGCAAATGGATGGGTCTCTAGGTCTTTTTGAAGCTCCAATCACACAGGGACCTGAACTCTATTTCTAGCTCATCTTCTCAGTAGTGGCTGTGTGACCTTAGACTGTTAGATCAAATGACTGCCTTGGAAGAGATTAAGTTCTTGGTTGAAGCAGAAGTGGGATCAAGAAAGTAAGTCATTTTTGTGAATTTGATCAGAGAAGGCTGACTCTTGACAGAGTACTGGGAGGAAGGATGATCAGGCAAATTTCATGATAGATGACCTAATATCTGTGTACTGAGCCATACCCTCCTATCAGTATTGCCTTTAATACTATAAAGAGAAAAATCAGTAAAAAAAAAAAAAAAAATTAGCTCCTGTAATCTCCTTCCCAATTTCCTATTTCTACTATATTTTCTCCTTTCTTACATTTCATTTTTTTTTTTTTGCATGCAATATGTATTCCTGGCTGGGATACCGTTGGTTTAAAGTAAGGCCAGTTGCTTCTACTGAACTGGACAAGTTGGCGAGGACAAGTCTTATGTTGAGCTGCCTCCTGAACTCTGTTAGGCTCTGTCTCTGTTTCTGCCCATCTCTGTCTCTGTCCCTCACTTTTGCTCTATTCTTTCTTTTTCTTCCCTTGCCTGGGAATGCAGAAATGTCAGTTCCCACACTGAACCTCTAATCTCAATAGAGCGTTGCAGTATTTTGAACAAGGTTGCAACACTTAACCTTTATTCTCTAGAAATCAAACTGACAAAAAAGAAAGGTAAAAATATCCTAGAAAACCCCTTCAATCCACCTGGACTCCACTGTTATCTCTCTGATGTGTTTGTTGCCATGGAGTAGCTTAACAGGTCAGCCTTGTTCATTTCCAGTGCTTTCCTGTTTTCAGAGTTCTAGTATACCACTCCAAGTTCACTTCTGCCTTTTATAGTCTTACTTAGAATAGTATTACTTGTATATTTTATTAGCATTTATACCCTTACTTTTGAGTGATTCTGTGAATCATTCTATCTGTGAAATCCTCCCAGATTTTTAATATGATCCATATGCCAAGTTGGGGTTTATGGGAAACAGACACAGTACGGACTTAGGAGTGTGAAACATTGTTTGTGTAGTAATGCCTGTGAAAAGAGATGGGGGGAGTAAAACTGGGCAGGGGGAGCAAACAGACCACAATATAGACTCTGATGCCAAAGCCTTTGACTGTGTGGATCACAATAAACTGTGGAAAATTCTGAAAGAGATGGGAATACCAGACCACCTGACCTGCCTCTTGAGAAACTTATATGCAGGTCAGGAAGCAACAGTTAGAACTGGACATGGAACAACAGACTGGTGCCAAATAGGAAAAGGAGTACATCAAGGCAGTATATTGTCACCCTGCTTATTTAACTTCTATGCAGAGTACATCATGAGAAATGCTGGGCTGGATGAAGCACAAGCTGGAATCAAGATTCCTGGGAGAAATATCAATAACCTCAGACATGCAGATGACACCACCCTTATGGCAGAAAGTAAAAAGGAACTAAAAAGCCTCTTGATGAAAGTGAAAGAGGAGAGTGAAAAAGTTGGCTTAAAGCTCAACATTCAGAAAACGAAGATCGTGGCATCTGGTCCCATCACTTCATGGGAAATAGATGGGGAAACAGTGGAAGCAGTGTCAGACTTTATTTTGGGGGGCTCCAAAATCACTGCAGATGGTGACTGCAGCCATGAAATTAAAAGACGCTTACTCCTTGGAAGGAAAGTTATGACCAACCTAGATAGCATATTCAAAAGCAGAGACATTACTTTGCCGACTAATGTCCGTCTAGTCAAGGCTATGGTTTTTCCTGTAGTCATGTGTGGATGTGAGAGTTGGATTGTTAAGAAAGCTGAGTGCCAAAGAATTGTTGCTTTTGAACTGTGGTGTTGGAGAAGACTCTTGAGCTTCTCTTGGAATGCAAGGAGATCCAATTAGTCCATTCTAAAGGAGATCAGTCCTGGGTGTTCTTTGGAAAGAATGATGCTAAAGCTGAAACTCCAATACTTTGGCCACCTCATGCAAAAAGTTGACTCATTAGAAAAGACTGATGCTGAGAGGGATTGGGGGCAGGAGGAGAAGGGGATAACAGAGGATGAGATGGCTGGATGGCATCACCGACTTGATGGACATGAGTCTGAGTGAACTCCGGGAGTTGGTGATGGACAGGGAGGCCTGGCATGCTGCAATTCATGGGGTCACAAAGAGTTGGACACTACTGAGCGACTGAACTGAGCTGATAGACTCTGACCCCCCAAAGGGGAGATAAAAGTGAAAACTTACTCACAGGACTCCTGCTGAAATGTCTTGCTAAGTCCTGCTGTATGGAACCAGGTGGGTCCTTGTACTATTACAATAATTACTAATACTTATACTGTATTATTTTGCTTAGTCATTAGTTGGGGCCTTCCTGTGAAGAGCGTCACTGGCTCACATGCTGAGGTGGGCTCTGAAGGAGCTCATAACTAGAGAACGTCAACTTTCAGTCAGGCAGGAATTCCCTTCTTGAAGGTGTTCTAAGTGACACATCCTTATATCCATCCAATACTCTTAATGTTTTATATCAATTTAATGAGAACCAAAGGACATATTTTCCTTGTAATTTTTAAGGGTTGAACTTATGGTTCTGGAATTTTGGGTCAACTAAACATTCTTCAAAAGCCTTCCTACTGCAATAAGCTCAGAAATGTATAAAATATAATAAATATCTTGGTTGAGTTCAGGAGAAACTTACAAGCTAGAACCAAGTATTCTGAGTGTAGGTGAGAATGCAGAAGATACACTTGGCCCATCTCACAGACTCCTTCAGGCCTATCACTTAATACCCTTCCTGCTTCAATTCCTTCAACACAGAGGTCACTCTTAGGCCACTATATTCATGCTGGTAATCAGCACCAGGAACTGATCCTGGAGCCCTCCTTTCAACACATCTGGTTTTAGTGTAGCTTCGTGATGTTTGTAAGCCACTTAAGTCTTTCAGAAAATGTTGTTTGACATTTTCATCCCCTGGAATTTTGTCAGAAAAATGTGGGGGTGAGATTGAGTGGTGGTGCATCAGTGTTTGTATGGACCTCCAATTGGGGCTTAATTTCTAGTTGAAAGAGAATTCTGAGTCATAGTGCTCAAGCCTCAATAAGCACTTTGCTTGTAAGCACATTCTTGCTAAATGGGACTATTTATATACTTTGTATAAGGGTTAGAGTTTTTAATTGAAAAGCTAGTGGATTTCCTTCTCCTGAATGTCAGTCAGCCTTAGCTGACTGTGAATATTCTACTTTCTTCTCCAAGTATCACAAATAGTTCAGTCTCCCAGGATAGAGATTCTGCTATTAAATAAAATCATTCAACTATGCTACTGAGCCTCAGTTAGATATGTATAGATGAGAAAGTAGAACTTGGGAAAATCTATTCAAATTATAAATTCCCTGCCCTTCTTCTCTTCTCCTGGTCCCGTGCCCATCCCTTCCAAATAAAATCACTAATCTATGCAATCATTACCCCTCTCTTCTCATTCTTAATTCCAGTGGTTTACAAGCCTCGTAATTCAGTTTTGAGGTTCTCTCAGTGGAAACATTCACATGGGTTTGAACTTGAGGCAGATTTCAGAAATGGGCACTTCAGGCATTCGAGTTAATCTTTAGGGTTATCTGGCAGCCACAACTTGTTCACTACACGCTGAGAGGTGTATTAAGTCATATCTGTAGGTAATTCTAAAGTTGAGACATACTATCCATGGGGAACACTAGACTTTCAGATGTGCAGTGAGGCCTACTATGTTGGCTTAAACTGTCAATTTTACCATCTCAGAATGTACTGTAGGTAGGGCAACTGGTAACTGGAGAACTTCCCTTGAACTTCACCTGAGTGGCCAGGACTTGATACCTGCTAATGAATCATCTTGATGCTGATGGCTTGCTTTCTTGGTATTTAAATTCCCCATTATTGTACTTGTGCCACCCATTGGGAGATTAAGTATCTACTAGACTTGAACCCTTGTCATCCCACCTCTCTGAGCTATCGCTGTTGCTACATAGCACTTTAATCCTCCAGAGCAAATTGTTTTCTAGAATGTAGAGAATGGCTTGTCATCCATGTACCTGTTCTGCTATACTAATCCAGCATATTTTCAGGTCTTGGTCTCATCCAGCCCATCTTTTCCTTTGATAAACCAAGTCATACTTGGCCCCATGCTTAGCTAGAACAGAAATACCCATAAAAATGGGAGGATGAGCGAGTTGAAACCATAGCTCTTCTAATGCAAGTTCAAATGCACATAAAACTGTTGAGGAGAAGTGACAACTGGGGAAAAGCTGATTTTACTTCAAAAGTGAATAAATGCTGGACATACACACTGAGGAAACCAGAATTGAAAGAGACACATGTACCCCAATGTTCATCGCAGCACTGTTTATAATAGCCAGGGCATGGAAGCAACCTAGATGTCCATCAGCAGATGAATGGATAAGAAAGCTATGGTACGTATACACAATGGAGTATTACTCAGCCATTAAAAAGAATACATTTGAATCAGTTCTAGTGAGGTGGATGGACCTGGAGCCTATTATACAGAGTGAAGTAAGCCAGAAAGAAAAACAGTATACTAACGCATATATATGGAATTTAGAAAGATGGTAATGATAACTCTGTATGCTTTTGGACTCTGTGGGAGAGGGAGAGGGTGGGATGACTTGGGAGAATGGCATTGAAACATGTATAATATATAAGAAACGAATCGCCAGTCTAGGTTCGATGCAGGATACAGGATGCTTGGGGCTGGTGCACTGTGATGACGCAGAGAGATGGTATGGGGAGGGAGGTGGGAGGGGGGGTTCAGGATTGGGAACACGTGTACACCCGTGGCGGATTCATGTTGATGTATGGCAAAACCAATACAGTATTGTAAAGTAAAATAAAGTAAAATTTTAAAAAAAGTGAATAAATGATCATTTTTAGAAAATACATACCAGTGAAACTGAAGTTCTGAAATTAGGCCAATGTTTATTTGGTCATGCACCTATCTTTCACACTAGGCAGTAAACTATGTGAAAAGAGTTCCTTTGTGTCTATAGGACCTTGGCATAGAGTGGTTCCTCTGTGAATGTTACTCGGCATGAAAATAAAGTGTACACAGTGACTTTACCGCCTCCTCCGGACATTTCCAGTGATTCTGTCATGGACCCAGGAGGGCTGTGAGACTCCTTGGGAGGAATTGAATGTGCTTTGAAGTCAAGGGAGGAATGAATGCGGATCTGCATCTATGAGCTATGACCTCCAAACTCTGATGTAAGCTCCTCTCCAGGACTTTTAAGAAACAGTGTTGAGGAGAAGCGACAACTGGGGAAAAGCTGATTTTACTTTCAAAGTGAACAAATGGTCATTTTTAGAAAATATCCACCAGTGAAACTGAAGTTCTGTCATTAGGCCAAGTGGAAACATATGTCTTGTGGGCACTTGTAGAATGAGGTGACTCTCATTAGAACATAGCAGTTGAATATGGAGTACAGATCAAACCACCTCATTTTCTTCTTCTCCTTTTCAATTTTTTTCTTTTTATTTTTTTAATTGAAAGATAATTGCTTTACAGCATTTTGTTGTTTTCTGTCAAACCTCAACATGAATCGGCCATAGGTATACATATATCCCCTCTCTTTTGAACCTCCCTTCCATCTCCTGCCTCATCCCACCCTTCTAGATTGATGCAGAGTCCCTGTTTGAGTTTCCTAAGCCATACAGCATCCTTTTCAATTTTTGATCAAGTTTCTTACTATCCTTGTAGATAATGGAAATGTTGAGCATAGTGAATTTGGATTTCAGCCAGGCATCTGACAAAGTCATTCATGATATCCTCATGGACAAGATGGAGAAAAGGGAGCGGAACGAGCAAGTGATTAGGTCAATTTCTAATTGGTTGAGTGACTATATCTCAAATAGGCTATTTAAATCACCAACATTATCACCATTTTCGGATGAAGAAATAGATGGAGGGAAGTGAAGTGACACTTGTGGTCAAATAACTAGCATCGGGCTGTTTTCAGAGCACTTTGTATAAATCCAAGGGATAATTACTGACATATATTACTTTTGCTTCCTGATGAAGTCTGTGACCACTTAGGGCCTCAGTTTAATTCAGTTGTTCAGTCAGGTCTGGCTCTCTGCGACCCCATGGACTGCAGCAAGACAGGATTCCCTGTCCATCACCAACTCCTGGAGCTTGCTCAAACTCATGTCCATTGAGTCCATGATGCCATCCAACCATCCCATCCTCTGTTGTCCCCTTCTCCTCCTGCCTTCAATCTTTCCCAGCATCAGGGTCTTTTTCAATGAGTCAGTTCTTCGAATCAGGTGGCCAAAGTATTGGAGTTTCAGTTTCAGCATCAGTCCTTCCGATGAATATTCAGGATCAAAGATCAATTTGAAATAGAAAGTAAAAGAAATGAGAAAAACTCAGAAGCTGTTATATAAATGGATTTCAAAAATATTCCAAATGCTAATATTGGGTTATGAAGAACATGAAACTAAGTATCTGGATAACTGCCTATTGACAGATGCTTTAAGATGATTTAGTTCTGCCTCAATTCACATTAAAATAGAAACAGAACATGTGAAATCAGTGGAGCATCTCACTGGGTGAGCCAAGTTAATAATGTGACCTAGATTACAGACTTTCCTTCCCAAAGACCATGTCACCCCTTTATCATGTGATGTACTAGGTGAAAAAAGGAGGGTGAGGACATTACTGTGGTGTGTGTGAACACATACATATTTGTCTATGTATTTAATCAAATATGTAGGCCCAGGTCTATACCGTATGCATTTAAGGGATTATTACCAGTATATGTCCTTATGCTACATGACACAAAGTAATATAGTAATCATTTTCCTCTCATTTTTCCTCCCCTGAAGAGGCACCCAAGGTATGTTTGCCTATAAAGATCAGTTTGAGTAGAAACTAGGGAGGTGATGTGGGTGAAAAGGGTAGTAGAAGTCACTCAATCAGAATAGCAAAAAGGAAAGAGAATAAAAACAAAATAAAACAAAAAAACACAACAAACAAACAAAACCAAGACTAGCCCATAGCTGCTCCAGCAGCAGAAGGAGCAGCCGTGGCCAGGCAGACCAGCTTCCAGACTCCTCTCCACACTCCTAGTCCATGTCCACCTTGCTGCCAGGGTGCCCCAGAGGAAGGTCAGCTCTGCATTGGGGCTGGGGAGGAGGAGCCCAAGAGGAGAGCTGGGAGGCTGTCAACTAAACGTGCTCCTGCCAAAGTGGAAACAAAACCACGTGCTCCTGCCAAAGTGGAAACAAAACCAAAGAAGGCAGCAGGAAAGGATGAATCTTCAGATAGAAAAGTGCAAACAAAAGAGAAAAGGGGAGCAAAGGGAAAACAGGTGGAAGTGGCCACCCAAGAGACTAAAGATTTACCTGCATCAAATGGAGAGACTGAAAAGATAAAGAAAAGCAGAGGCTGTTAGTGGAATAAATCATAGGAATATTCTAAATGCTAATACTGGGTTATAAAGAATGTGAAACTAAATGACATGTGAGAAAAAACCCTAAACAATTGCCATTTCTGTTCTGATTTTGTTGGCTTGGCTGCTACTTAAGTCTCCCATCTCTAGTTCTTTAGGTAGATTTAGCTCTTGATGAATTGCAAAATAATTTCACACATGTCACTTTTTGGGATATTACAACATTGTCACAAGCTATAATTAGAGATTAAAAAAACTATCTCCATATTACAGAACAAACTGAGTGGCAAACTATTACCACCATCTATATTATAAACCTATCCGTCACCTCAAAATGATTTCTCCTACTCTATTATTGTTATTATTTTGTGTGCATGTGTGTCATAAGAACTCTTAACACATCTAACCTATTAGTAAAATTTTAAGTACACACTACAGTACTGTTTACTATAGGCAGTATGCTGTATATCTCTAGGCTTTTGTTCATCTTGCATAACTTAAACTTCGTATTCTTTAGCTAATATCTCCTGTTTCCCCTCCTTCCAGCCCCTGGTAACCACTATTCCACCCTCTGCTTCTATGAGTTCAACTATTTCGATTTCTCAGTATACTGATAACACTTATAAGTGTTATCTCATAGTATTTTTCTTTCTGTGTCTGGCTTGTTTCACTTAGCATAATGTTCTCCATGCTCATCTGTATTGTCATAAATGACAGGGTTTCTTTCTTTTTAAAGGCTCAATAATATTCCATTGTAAGTATAGAATACGTTTTTTTTTAACCCATTCATTTGTTGATGGTCAGTTAGGTTGCTTCCATGCCTTGGCTGTTGTGAATAATGCTGCAGTGAACACAGTAGTGTGGTGTCTCTTTCGTATCTTGGCTATAATTTCTTTGGTTATATACCCAGAAGTGGATTACTGGACCATAGGTCTACCAATCTCTTGAATGGTTTCCAAAGCATATTGATGTCTGCTTTCAACCATTAATACAAACCATTACGCTAACCACTGCTTAATGGTAAAACCTTAAGTCATCTGATCAAAACCTCAAGATAAAGAAATGATTTTGTAAATTTCTTCACTTGTTTTCAGTAAACCATATTGGACTACAAGGCAAATTTACCAAGCCCAAGATCTTAGGGTACAACTTGTGGTTATCTTCATGGTTTACAGAGAACAAGTCTGGGAAGAAGACAGATGAAAAGCAATTGGGATTTCCAGAGTGGATGACATGGGCATTTTGGCTCTGTGAAATACCACTGCCTACTCAACAAGAAAAAATATAAAATGGGGATCAAGGAAATGAGGACAGAATTAGGCTATCATATTGATAGCATGACTGTGATTTAAATTCATATTTGGTTTTTAGTTTACTAACAGCCATGACACGAATGAAAAATGGCCTGATATCTCTTCTGTCCCTGATGATGTGACTAGTGCTGGAGATACATAGGTATTATTTCTTTGAAACATTTGAAAAACTTCATGTCTTTTACTGTATCTACCTCTGATTCAACCACATTTTTTTTGGTAAGAGAAATATTTATGTCTCAGGAAAAATAAATAACTGGAATTGTGATGAACCCAATACTTTAAAAAATACATTGATGTGGCTAATTTAATTTATCCATCTGTGCCATTCATTGGCTTGGAATTTACTTTTGGAAGCAGTGAGATAAGATTCTTTTTGTTGCAAAGATTTACTTATGTAAATATGAAAAGTAATATGCAAGTTACTTGCAGAGTGATTCTACTTCAAGGGACTAATTGCTGTAATTCTTGTTATTCTGACAACACTTCTTCACATTGGTGAGTCTTTAGTATCTATGTTGTTTGCAGTCTCCATATACCCTTTGTTATACGAAGTTAACACTCCAGAGACTGTTTATTTCACCCTTGTTTTATCGGCAATTTGAACAAGCTGCTGACAAGTGGAAGGCGTGTTTTGGTTATGATATCATGTCATGAACAGCTCAGCATGATAAACAGAATTAAAGAGAATTATCATGATTTTCCACTAATTTACATTTTTTCATACAAGAGAACACTTTACTAAATCAACTGTGCATAATGGTAACTAGTATTAGCATAAATATTAAATATAAATAGGATATAATTTAGAGCAAGGCTTAGGGAACTACAAACACCTGGGTACAATTAGGGATCTTACTCATTTTTGTTACAGATTTTAATTCTTTTATTTGTTTTGCATCAGGCTGTAATGAGAAAAATATTTAACTCTGTCTTACCTGTCTGCCACATATGAAAGGGCTCTGGCCTTGTATTTAGCATTCTAATTGTTGGAGTGAAAGTTATAGCCTTCTTCTGGTGTGGGAGATGGCTGCAGGTAATTGAGTGGAAAATTAAGAGAATTCTCTTTGATTCTGTGAATATATCTTAGTGAGCTATTGTTACTTCCCCAAGCTTCCTTTTTTACAGAGATGTTCTTCCTTGTAAACTGCTTTACAAAAATTAGGGTAGAAATATTGTAGTCATGGGCCAGATCTCACTATACTTGAGTCCTATATTTTTTATTGGAAGCTAATTGCTTTACAGTGTTGTGGTAGTTTCTGCTTTGCAACAGCATTAGTCAGCCATAAGAATACATATATTCCTTCCCTCTTGAGTCTCCCTTCCACCTGCCACCCCCTCCCACCCCTCTAGGTCATCACAGAGCACTGAGCTGGTCTGCCTGTGCCGTGCAGTGGTTTCCCACTATCTCTTTTACATGTGGTAATGTGTATGTTTCAGCACTACTCTATTTCAGTAAGTGTTAGTTGCTCGGTTGTGTCTGACTCTTTGTGACCCCATGGACTGTAACCCACCGGGCTCCTCTGTCCATGGAATTATCTAGGCAAGAATACTGGAGTGGGCTGCCATTTTCTTTTCCAGCAGATCTTCCCAACCCAGGGATCGAACCTAGATCTCCTACATTGCAGGCAGATTCTTTACCATCTGAGCAACCAGGGAAGTCCCTATTTCAGTAAACGGTACCACTATTAACACAGTTGTTTAAACCTCAAACCTAGGGATCATCCTTGATTCCTGCTATTTCCTTGTCTTCCCCAGAAAATGTGTCAGTGTGTCTTCGTAATTCCATTTCTAAACTTTATTTTTAGTTCATCTGCTTCTCATCATATCTAGTCATCATCCTGTGAAAAGGATTTGGCAACAGCTTCTGGCCTGAGTTCCCTGCCTCCTTCAGATGTTGTCTCAAATATCCTTCCTCAGAGTAGTCTCCCTTCACTGTCTACTACATCCTTCACTTTTATTTCTTTATTATCACTTACCACAACTTTTATTTACTTGCTTCTGGTATATTTACCCCTTACTAGAATGTAAACTCCTGGAGGAGAGGAACTGTGTCTGTATTGGCACTTCCATACTCCATAATCTTAAATCTTTACCAAGAACTCATGCATACTTAAGCTTTACCAAACTTTGAAAGAAGGAATACAAAGTGTTTATCACCAGTAGTATGAATACAATATTTTTAAAAATGAGAAAAAAAAAACAATATGAGAGTATTATGGCCTTTCATCTCTGTAAGCATTTCTTTAGGATGTATGTGATTAAAGTATGCTGAATAAGATCTTTTCTGTTGTATTCAACTCTGTCAATGATAGCTTCTGAGTAACCCTATGATCTAAATCGCCCTATCTTTGCACACATTTCACAGCACTAAAAATCATTTCCACATCTCAGAAGAAAGGTAGATCCACAGGAGGGAAGGGTTAGTTGTCAGAGGGAGAATCTCTATCTCTACTGGGAGGAGTTTAGCTGCCATTGGCTGAGGAGGGGAGGGTCTGAGATTCAAATTTGCAATTGATTGAATTAGCCTGTAATGGAGTTTTTCATGCTGCAAGTGACCTGAATGCTGTGAATTTTACCTGAGATGCTATCAGAAGACAAACACATTGTCAGGGCAATGGAGGAGGGGAAGGGTTCATGTTTATAGCTCACTGCCTTCTGACATCAATAATGAGATTAAAGTTACAAAGCCCATGTTTCCTTAGCACTAAAATGATAAAGCCTACATGATGTTTACTACCTTGTTTCTTTAAACATCCATTTTCAGCTACAAGAAGCAAACTCTTCCAGAATATAACAAAAGATAGAGGTTGGATCAAAGTGGATCAAAGTGGGACTGAGTACATGCCCTTTCCTACCTCAAAGTTCTTAATACATTGGAAAGATTTTAAACATGAGATAAGTTCAAAACAACTACAAAATAAAGGTTTACACAAGTAGAGGCCAATAATACAAAATTGCTTTTAAACAATGAAACTTTAAAAATTTGACTGTATTTTAGGATAGCAGAATTTTTACTGCATGTACTAATCAGAATTGGCTTGACTATGTTGCAATTACAAATAAACCTTGGTATCTCAGTGACTGAACAAAATTAAGGGTTACTTTTTACACAGAACCTGATGTGGGTTGGGTGTCATTCAATCTGTCTTGTTCCCCTCTTGAACATATGGCCTCCATGTCACTAAGGCAGGGGAAGAGAGGGCTATAAACCACCTCAGCCCCAAAGCCACACATGCTAATTGATATAACAACAGTATATTTGAACCATAAAACCAAAACCTCTTTTCTTAAAAGTTGCATAAAGTAAAATTAGTCAGGTGTGATTTAAAAAGCAAGAGAAACACAAATGATATTGGAAATATCAACTGAAGTGTAGCCACAGACTCTGCTAGGAATTTTTTAATTTAGAAATTTTAAAAATTTTCAAGAAGAGATATAAAACCTAAACAGGAATAATTCTTGAGTTCCTAACAGAATTTGTGAATAATTGCTGTATGAGAATAACTAAAGGACAAATTGAAAACATAGCCCAAAGTTAATCACTACAATAATAATAGGTCCAAGTGTTGGGCTGCATCCTACAGAGCTGAAAGCCATGTAACTCCCTAGCTTCAAGACCAAAGAATGAGCTTGAAGACAGTGACAGAGACATCAGTGGTTTATTGGACAGGGGCATCTTACACGTCCAAAACAAAGGCTCCTGGAGGGACACCCCTCTGTGTATAGCAGACAGCTGGCAGGACATGGCAGCCACCTTTACTACTTGGGAGAGAAGGAGGCCACTACTGTTTATAGGGAGAATTGACGTCAGGTGGGGGCTCATCAGTTACCAAGGAAACCATTGGCCTAGGGCATGGGGCAAGCCTGTAGGCAGTTATGGACTAAGCCCTGTAATTAAGAAGGTTGGACAGTTGCGTGAGTGAAGTAGAACTGATCGAGCTGGGGATATGTACAGAGAGCAAGAGAACAGTCAACAGGAATGGCCTGACCATACAGTAAGTAATTTTATGGATGAGTTCTATCAACTCTTCAAGGAATAGATAATCTCTATGTTATATAAAGCGTTCTGGAGGATAGGGAAAAATGCAATGCTATACAACTCATTTTACAAAACTGTCAGAATCATGATACTAAAGCTGATGTAGGGTAACAGAAATAGGGAACTATAGGCGAATTTCATGTCTAATAATATCAGAAACCTATTCAGTACATATTATTGTGCCAGACACAGTTCAAAGCCATTTAGCCAGTATGCTGCCTCCCAAAATAATGGAGAAAATCTACTTCCAGCAATGTTAGACTAGATTATACCCTACCAACACTTCCACTGAAAATAGCTAGAGAAACTGGGTGAAATATTTAAAAACACTTCTTTGAAAGGGAGCTAACAGAGAAGAGAAGATTTGCAGGGCCAAGATTCCAGAGAGGATGGAAGCTTGGGGAGGGGAGTCTGGTATTTGGTGGGGCTTCACCCTTCTAAGCAGAGAAGGCAATGGCACCCCACTCCAGTACTCTTGCCTGGAAAATCCCATGGACGGAGGAGCCTGGTAGGCTGTAGTCCATGGGATCGCTAAGAGTCGGACATGACTGAGCAAAGGAAATGGCAACCCACTCCAGTGTTCTTGTCTGGAGAATCCCAGGGATGGGGGAGCCTGGTGGGCTGCCGTCTATGGGGTCGCACAGAGTCGGACACGACTGAAGCGACGCAGCAGCAGCAGCAGCAGCAGCAGCAGCAGCAGCAGCAGCAGCAGCAGCAGCAGCAGCAGCAGCAGCAGCAGCAGCAGCAGCAGCAGCAGCAGCAGCAGCAGCAGCAGCAGCAGCAGCCTTCTAAGAAATTGCTGATTCTGAAAAGCTGTGGATAAGAAGCTAAGCAGTTGAGCTGAGATTTTGGCAGACTCTTGGAAATCAATGAATTAAGAGCTTAACGGGTAGGTTTAAGAACTGATTAAATATATCTGGAGGGAAAACTAGTGAACAAGAAGATAATTCTGAAGAAGAAATCTCAGACTGAAGCACAGAGGAATAAAATGATTAAAAATAAAGAAATAAAGGTAAAGAATTATATGTGAAAAAATAGAGTACATGGGATTGGAATTTCAAAAGGAGAAGCAATAAAAACAATGTGGAGATAACGATTGTGGAGATAACAGTTGTGACTTTTCTAAAATTCATGAAATTCTTACATTGAAGCAAAAATTCAAGAAGTTTTGTAAAACTTAAGCAGAATTTCTCCTACATACATCATAGTCAAACTGCTTAAAACCAAAGACAAAGCAAAAATCTTAAAAACAGCCAGAAGAAAAAAAAAAGAGAGAGACACCCCTTCTTCAAAGGAAAAAATATGATTGAAACAATAGATATCAGAAGCAAACAAAATGGCATCTTAAATGTAATGAAATAAAATAGTTGCCAATCTGGAACTCTCTATTCATGAAGCTATCTTTTGCAAATGAAGGCAAAACAGAGACATTTTAAACTAAAAAAGACATCACCAGGACACTTGCACTAAAGGAAATACCTTAAAGGGAAATACCTTAAGGAAATACCTTCAGGCAGCAAAACTTTATCCCAAGTGGAAGCTGTTAGATGCAAGAAAAAAATACATATTATTATAGAGAAAAATATAAATAAATATTGATTACATTAAATAGAAATGGCAATGCAATATAAATATAAATATTATGTATTATAAATAGCACAAGTGGCAGGAGAATGTAAATAAAATAAGTGTTTTAGGGTCCTTGAATGGTCCTGTACTAATTTCTATTACACTCTGAAAATTCAACCATACATGTTGCAATCTCTAAACTAACTACTAAAATGAATAAGCAGATTAAAAAATAAGTATATAGAATGTGCAAATATGGTTAACACACTTGATCTAATTGACATTTTTCATAGAACAGTGCATTTAAAAATGGCAGAATATACTTTTTTTCAGTGCATATGGAACATTTACCAAAAATGACCATATATTGGGCCATAAAGCAAGTTTCAAAGGACCAAAATTATGCAGAGCACATTGGCTTGACCATAGTAGAACTAAGCAAGAAATCAAAAAACAAAATGATAACCAGTAAATCCCCATAGGACTGTAAATTAAGCAACACATTTCTAAATAACCAGTGGGTCAAAAACAGAATTACAGTGGAAATTAGCAAATACTTAGAACTAAGATAAACAATATAAAAACATATTGGAAAGGAAGAGACAAACTGTCATTATATGTGTTTCTAATTATAAAATCCAAGAAAATCAACTTGAAAACTATTGGAACTAATAAGCACTCAAAGAGATGGCTGATTACCACATAAAAATCGATGACTTTTTCATACACTAGCAAAAGTTAATTAGAAAATGTCATGGTAGAAATATTCCACATCATAATAGCAACAAATACTATTAATACCTAAAAAGAAACCTAATAAGAAATGCTATAATTTGCTGATGAATAAAAAGACATGAATAAATGGAGAAATACACCTGGAGTCTTAATCCTCCAGAAACTCACCTGAAGGGTTAAGAACACCAACTTAAGCTCAAATTAAAATCCTGACTCTGTTACTTCCTAGCTGTGTAACCCTGGCAAGTTATTACTATTCAATGTCTTTATGCCTCAGTTTCCTTTATCTTTGAACTGGTGATAACATGATAGTCTCTAAAGGAAATCAACTCCGAATATTCATTGGAAGGACTGATGCTGAAGCTCTAGTCCTTTGGCCACCTGATGCAAAGAGTCAACTCATTGGAAAAGACCCCGATGCTGGGAAAGATTGAAGGCAGTAGGAGAAGGGGACAACAGAGGACGAGATGGTTGGATGGCATCACCAACTCAATGGACATGAGTCTGAGCAAACTCAAGGAGATAGTGAAGGACAGAGAAGCCTGGTGTGCTGCAGTCCATGGGGTCGCAGAGAGTTGAACATGACTTAGCAACTGAACAAAAACCACCTCATAGAGGTAGGACTAAATGAGTTTACTTTCCCATGACTTAACCTATATAAGGCTGTGACCTGTACCCTGCTCCCCTGGCCCTCAGATCCTAGTCTATCCACTTTTTTTTTTTTCTTTTCTGTAGCATTTTCTACCCTCTAACATGCTGTATATTTACTTATTTCTTACATTGTTTATTGACTACTTCTGCTAAAATATGGGCTTCCCTGGTGGCTCAGCTGGTAAAGACTCCACCTACAATGCAGGAGACCTGGGTTTGATCCCTGGATTGGGAAGGTTCCCTGGAGAAGGGAACAGCTACCCACTCCAGTATTCTGGCCTGGAGAATTCCATGGACTGTACAGTCCATGAGGTCATAAACAGTTGGACACAATTGAGTGACTATATGCTCCTTAAGGGCAATTCTGCTATTTTTTTTCAGTTTTTTGTAAATGTCTATATTTTTTGGCAAATGTATCCCAAATACTTAGAAAATTACTTGGGACATGCCCAGGCACATAGCATAGAATCTGGCACATAAAAAGTACTATTATTACTGTAAAGATGTCAGTTCTCTAGAGATTATAAATGTAATCCAGTCTCCAGATTTAGGTTTTCTGAGTGGCAGCTGTGTGGTATTGGAGCGGTGAGCAGCAGCTGTGTGGCACTGGAGTGGCAAGCAGCCAAGAGGAGCTACCCCACATCCAAGGTAAGAGAAACCTCAGTAAGACAGTAGGCACTGAGAGAGGGCATCAGAGAGCAGACAGACTGAAACCACAATCACAGAAACTAGCCAGTCTGATCACATGGACCACAGCCTTGTCTAACTCAGTGAAACTAAGCCATGCTGTGTAGGACCACCCAAGATGGACGGGTCATGGTGCAGAGTTCTGACAAAATATGGTCCACTGGAGAAGGGAATGGCAAACCACTTCAGTATTCTTGCCTTGAGAACCCCCATGAATGGTATGAAAAAGCAAAAAGATAGGACACTGAAAGATGAACTCCACAGGTCGGTAGGTGCCCAATATGTTATTGGAGATCAGTAGAGAAATAACTCCAGAGAGAATGAAGGGACGGAGCCAAAGCAAAAACAACACCCAGTTGTGGATGTGACTGGTGATAGAAGCAAGGTTCGATGCTGGAAAGAGTAATATTGCATAGGAACCTGGAATGTCATGTCCATGAATCAAGGCAAATTGGAAGTGGTCAGACAGGAGATGGCAAGAGTGAACATCGACATTCTAGAAATCAGCAAACTAAAATGGACTGCAATGGGTGAATTTAACTCAGATGACCATTATATCTACTACTGTGGGCAGGAATCCCTTTGAAGAAATGGAGTAGCCATCATAGTTTAGTCAACAAAAGAGTCCAAAATGTAGTACTTGGATGCAGTCTCAAAAACGACAGAATGATCTCTGTTTGTTTCCAAGACAAACCATTCAATATCACAGTAATTCAAGTCTATGCCCCAACCAGTTATGCTGAAGAAGCTGAAGTTGAACAGTTCTATGAAGACCTACAAGACCTTTTAGAACTAACACCCATAAAAGATGTCGTTTTCATCATAGGGGACTGGAATGCAAAAGTAGGAAGACAAAAAAACACCTGGAGTAACAGACAGATTTGGCATTGGAGTACAGAATGAAGCACGGCAAAGGCTAATAGTTTTGCCAAGAGAACGCAGTGGTCATAGCAAACACCCTCTTACAACAACACAAAATAAGACTGTACACATGGACATCAACAGATGGTCAACACCGAAATCAGATTATGTTCTTTGCAGCCAAAGATGGAGAAGTTCTATGCAGTCAGTGAAAACAAGACTGGGAACTGACTGTGGCTCAGATCGTGAACAGCTTATTGCCAAATTCAGACTTAAACTGAAGAAAGTAGGGAAAACCACTAGACCATTGAGGTGTGACCTTAATCAGATCCCTTACAACTATACAGTGGAAGTGACAAATAGATCCATAGGATTAGATCTGATAGACAGAGTGCCTGTAGAACTATGGATGGAGGTTTGTGACATTGTGCAGGAGGCAGTGATCAAGACCATCCTCAAGAAAAAGAAATGCAAAAAGGTAAAATGGTTATCTGAGGAGGCCTTCCAAATAGCTGAGAAAAGAAGAGAAGCTAAAGGCAAAGGAGAAAAGGAAAGATATATCCATTTGAATGCAGAATTCCAAAGAATAGCAAAGAGAGATAAGAAAGCCTTCCTCAGTGATCAGTGCAAAGAAATAGAGGAAAATAAAAGAATGGGAAAAACTAGAGATCTCTTCAAGAAAATTGGCGATACCAAGGGAACATTAAATGCAAAGATGGTCTCAAATAAAAGATAGAAATGGTATATCACTCACCTAGAGCCAGACATCCTGGAATGTGAAGTCAAGTCAGCCTTAGGGAGTATCACTACAAACAAAGCTAGTGGAGGTGATGGAATTCCAGTTGAGCTATTTCAAATCCTAAAAGATGATGCTGTGAAAGTGCTACACTCGATATGCCAGCAAGTTTGGAAAACTCAGCAGTGGCTGAGTGACCTTTCCAGTGACTGGAAAAGGTCAGTTTTTATTCCAATCCTAAAGAAAGGCAATGCCAAGGAATGCTCAAACCACCGTGCAATTGCCCTCATCTCACATGCTAGCAAAGTAATGCTCAAAATTCTCCAAGCTAGGCTTTAGCAATACATGAACTGTGAACTTCCAGATGTTCGAGCTGGTTTTAGAAAAGGCAGAGGAACCAGAGATCAAATTGCCAACATCCGCTGGATCATCAAAAAAGGAAGAGAGTTCCAGAAAAACATCTACTTCTGCCTTATTGACTATGCCAAAGCCTTTGACTCTGTGGATCACAATAAACTGTGGAAAATTCTGAGAGAGATGGGAATACCAGACCACCTGACCTGCCTCTTGAGAAATCTGTATGCAGGCCAGGAAGCAACAGTTAGAACTGGACATGGAACAACAGACTGGTTCCAAGTAGGAAAAGGAGTATGTCAAGGCTGTATATGGTCACCCTGCTTATTTAACTTATGTGCAGAGTACATATTGAGAAACGCTGGGCTGGATGAAGTACATGCTGGAATCAAGATTGCCAGGAGAAATATCAATAACCTCAAATATGCAGATGACACCACCCTTATGGCAGAAAGCGAAGAACTAAAGAGCCTCTTGATGAAAGTGAAAGAGGAGAGTGAAAAAGTTGGCTTTAAGCTCAACATTCAGAAAACTAAGATCATGGCATCTGGTCCTATCACTTCATGGCGAATAGATGGGGAAACAGTGAAAACAATGGTTAACTTTATTTTGGGGAGCTCCAAAATCACTGCGGATGGTGACTGCAACCATGAAATTAAAAGACACTTGCTCCTTGGAAGGAAAGTTATGACCAACCGAGACAGCATATTAAAAAGCAAAGACATTACTTTGCCAACAAATGTCCATCTAGTCAAGGCTATGGTTTTTCCAGTAGTCATGTATGGATATGAAAGTTGGACTATAAAGAAAGCTGAGCACCGAAGAATTGATACTTTTGAACTATGGTATTGTAGAAGACTCTTGAGAGTCCCTTGGACTGCAAGGAGATCCAACCAGTCCATCCTAAAGGAAATCAGTCCTGAATATTCATTGCAAGGACTGATGCTAAAGCTGAAACTCCAATACCTTGGCCACCTGATATGAAAATCTGACTCATTGGAAAAGACCCTGACACTGGGAAAGACTGAGAGCAGGAGGAAAAGGGGACTACAAAGGATGAGATGGTTGGATGGCATCACCAACTCAATGGACATGAGTTTGAGTAAACTTCGGGTTTGGTGAACGACAGGGAGGTCTGGCGTGCTGCAGCCCATGGGGTTGCAATTAGTTGGACATGTCTGAGTGACTGAACTGAACTGAATCCAGTCTCAATCAGTATCCCTGTGAGATACTTTATAGAATCTGAGAAGCTGATTCTAAAATTTGTTAGCAAGTGAGAAAGAACAGCCAAATTTTTTTTTCACAAATAACATAGTAGAAGGGTTTGTCTTATTATTAATCAGCATAATGAGTTATTGACACTGGAATACAAATAGGTCCATGAGATTGTGTGTATTTGAGTGTATGTTTTATTAAAGATAGTGTGGGAATAATTGGCTGTTGGTTATTTATCTATAAGGAAACTCCCACACTCTGAAAGCTTAAAAGCAATTCCCATTAGTTTACATAGCTTCTTTTTTTAATCATCTACTACCATGTTTTTAAATCAATATTTTCTCATTACTGCTCTCAAGAATTTGTAGGTAGTTATATATGATCTCTGTTGATGTATTAAGTTGGACCTCAAATCAAGACAGCCCTGGTTTCAACCTTGCATCTGCTACTAATTTTTTTGTTTCCTTGAGCAAATCACTTTCCCATTAAGTGCTCAGTTTCATTGTCTACAAAGTGAGGTTTTATGAGATTCCTTAAGATCTTGACTTAGATTCATCTAAATCTCTCATGTTCCTGCAACTGTTTGGTGATTTTAATTATTGCTCACAACTTTATTTTCTCCATTTTTAAAAAATATAGTTGAGGAAACTAAAGTCAAGAGGGAAAGAATAGCTTATTCAGGATCTCACAGGCAGCAGTTGCTTGTTTCAGTTCTAGTTAGGCTCAGCCATTGATTGAAAGGCTTGGTGGGTCAAGATAGAGGTTTATTTTCCCCCGCAATAATACTGGCACAGTGTTAGACAGTGCAGAGTCTGCATAGCAGCTGCTTGGTCATCAGGGACCCTGGCTTCTTGTTTTTGTGCTTTGCCATCCTGAGTGCTGTGTTCCTTCTTCAATGTTGCTCAGAGGCTCAAGAGGGTTACTGTCATTCTGGTGATGATGTGGTGAAAGATAGAGATGTAAAGGGTGTCTGTCTCCAAACCAAGTCAATTCAGTATAAAGGGCTTCCCCAGAGATGTCATCTAAAATTTCCATCTCACTGGACACTCCTATCTGCATGGGAGATTAGAAATACAGTTTTTTTGAGCTAGATATATTGCTGCCACAAGTCAGTTATTAAGGAAGAAGGGGAGATCCAAATCAACTCAACAACTAGCGTTTCTGCTAGAATGCTAAGCCTCACATGCTGGTATGCTGACCCGTATGTGATGCTCTTTCCATTAAATCTATAGGCCTGATTCTCAGATTTGAAGTGACAGCTTGGAGGAAGGATCAGAGTATGTTTCATGGAGGGCATGGCATTTGGGTTGTACTTGCATTGATGCTGAGAAGGTGGATAGCTGAAGTCAGGATTTGGGAATGCACTACAGTGATGGCAACAAGATGACCACAGACTAGGAGGTGAGAGGGTAGGTGAGGAAACAGCATGTGGTTCAGGTTGACTGGAGCCCAAAATGAGTAAGAGGAGGCTGGAAGGAGCCCAGGCTACTAGTTGGTGGGTTTGTAAACGTTTATTATTGTTCCTGCCTTAAATACATTGTATGGCTGGGGAATGCCCCTCCCCACTCCCCCCTCCCCACCCCCACCCCCACACACATAAGTACTAGAACAAGGTTGGAACAGGCAAGAGGATGGAGGAGATAGTCCTTAATGTGGAGACTTGTCTCAGCTCATTAAGTTCGCTCCTGCTGGTCTGCCCAGGGTCTCTTGTTTGGGTTCAGGGAATGAGAAGGCAATGGCACCCCACTCCAGTATTCTTGCCTGGAAAATCCCATGAATGGAAGAGCCTGGTAGGCTGCAGTCCATGGGGTCGTGGGTAGTCAGACATGACTGAGTGACTTCACTTTGACTTTTCACTTTCATGCATTGGAGAAGGAAATGGCAACCCACTCCAGTGTTCTTGCCTGGAAAATCCCAGGGACGGCAGAGCCTGGTGGGCTGCTGTCTATGGGGTCACACAGAGTCAGACAGGACTGAAGCGACTGAGCAGCAGCAGCAGCAGCAGCGGTTCCCAAACTTTGCTGTAAGTTGGAATAATCTGGAACCATTTTCACAAATACTGTCCATTGACTCATAACCCCAGAGAATCCAATTTGATTGGTATGGGATGTTAGCTGGGTTTGGCAAAGCTCCTTAGGTGATCAGAACATTTTAGCTAACCTTTGGGTTAGGGCAGGGGTCCCCAACCTCTGACATCTAATGCTTAATGATCTGAGGTGGAGCTGATGTAATAACAGAAATAAAGTGCGCAATAAGTGTAATGTACTTGAATCATCCCAAAACCATCTTGTTCCCATCCTTAGAAAAATTGTCTTCTATGAAACTGGCCCCTGATGCCAAAAAGGTTGGGGATGTCTGGGTTAGAGCACTGAAAGCCAAATGTTAACAAAGAATGAATTATATTTGACACCATTATACTGTTATTCCACATAACATTATTATGTAATAGTACATGTAATTATTATCAATAAAATTTCCCATTGGTTTCCCCATGGGCAGGTGGGCAAGCTAGGAGGCAGTGTTGCAGAAAGGTTTTTCACACAGCAAGGAGGTCACTGCAATCCTTGCTGGAGGATACCGTATTTGGCAATGTTGGACTCAGAGGAGGTGATGCGTTCCCCGTTAGGACTTTTACAAGATGCTTTAGCAGACACCTGGGGCCTTCTGGGTGGGAAAGCCAACACAAACAATTGCAAAGATGGATCTTCTGGGATTTAAAAAGTACTTAAAATTAAATCTCATCTCCCCCTGCCTCTAATTGATGTATTGAGTGGCCTTGTTGCAGTTCTGTGAAGGATCTGAACAGCACAGGGGTTAAAAGTACAGGTCTGGAGTTGGCACAGTTGGTGGGCAAGACTGGACCTGCTCTGGGGCCAGTGGAGGGAGACATGCTGCCACTGGGGTCCTGGTGCTTGGCAGACAGAGCCAGTTTGGGCACCTGGACCCTCGCCACCTCCCCTCCTTTGCAACCAGCTCCCAGGCTTTTCTTGTGGAGTGCCTGGAGAACTGGATGAGAAGTGATAACCATAAGTGTAAATTAACTCATTACCAGTAAAATTTGCAACACCCTGTGTAAATTTCCCTGAGTTCAAAGTTATCGTAGATAAGGATACAGTTAGTCAGAAAACCTGCCTAGTGACTGCTGGTTAGGGGAAGAGTGTGGGTGAGGGGTTGGCAGAGGCCACAGCATGGCTCAGTCTGCAAATAAGAGAAGAGGCTGAGAGTTGGTGTCCTGCTGGCTTTGTCAGTGTTTAGATGAAAATGCCACTGCTGCCAATAGAGACTGACAATTTGAAAAGCCCTGTCTCTTAATTGAACTTATTCATAAGCCCCATATTTTCGAACATGAGGCAGCTTATCAAAAAGACAGGCATTACACATCAACTATTTTGTTTAGTTTAGCAAAAGTTGAGGTAAATAACTTTTGTCATTTTGGTATCTGTCATCAAATCTCCACCAGAACAATAATTCTGTAGCTTGTTCAGAGTGGACCAGACCAACTACTGCAATAGAAAAGTGAAAGTGAAGTCACTCAGTGTGTCCGACTCTTTGCAACCCTGTGGACTGTAGCCTACCAGGCTTCTCCGTCCGTGGGATTCTCCAGGCAAGAATACTGGAGTGGGTTACCATTTCCTTCTCCAGGGGATCTTCCCACCCAGGGATCGAACCCAGGTCTCTGGCATTGGAGGCAGACACTTTAACCTCTGAGCCACAGGGAAGCCCTACTGCAATAGAAGCCTAAGCAAAAGAGATTTGCTGCTATAGCAGTTCCTTTTTCCTGAGGCATTTCCCCGTCAATGGAAAGGGGGTAAGAAGAGTGAAGGATAAGGTGCAGGAAAGGAGAAGATGATTGTTGCTCTATAGCTGGAGGCCTTCCTTACCCCATTGAGGGCCAGGTTTGTTGAAGAAAGAGGTCCATCTATAAAGGATTTCATCTAAAAGTTAATAGAAGGGTGTTAGGGAAATTAAATGAATTAGGCTTCAGAGACAAAGCAGATCAGGCCTCTGACCTTGCTTCTAACCTGCCTGGACACTGCCCTGTCTGTGAGTGACTGCCTGCTGTGAGTGCAAGACTTGCTGCAACAGAGATAAGATAGGGGAGGAATCTTGAGAACTGTTGAGACCCTGAGGGGGCTGGCCAACCAAGGCCAGGCTTAACTACATTCCAAGTTTTACACAAGAAAACAAACAGCATTGATCTGAAACCAGAGCTGCAATTTGGTCACAGATTGATGATGGTATCAGTTTGCCACCATCCTGGGATTAAAGTGGAACCCCAAACTGCAGTCTTTGAAGTCTCAGCCACGCTGCCTGGGCCCCTTTTCCCAATGGGGACTCCAGATGTGCTGTGACACGGGACTTCCTAGTGCTGATTAAGTCTGGATGTTGGTCAGAACCCAACTTGGTGTCATATTTTCTGCTGTTTCTATTTCTCTTTTCTTTTAATATTAGTGTGTTGAAAGTAAGCTAGATAATTCTCTAAAAAATATCTGTATTATTTACTTGCAAATAATGAAATGTTGTTGCTATGAGCCATGAACAATACCAGGATTCTTGCCCTCCAGAGGAGGAGAATTTGATCTGGGGTCAGTGACGAGGCTTGATTGCTCAGAGCTTTTGTGTAATAGTTTTATTCAAGTATAAAAGAGATAAAGAAAACTTCTGACGTAGACATCAGAAAGGGGCAGAAAGAGTGCACCTTGCTAGTTTTTAACAACTATATACCTATTCAGTTCAGTTCACTTGCTCAGTCGTGTTCGACTCTGCAATCTCATGAACTGCAGCATACCAGGCTTCCCTGTCCATCATCAACTCCTGGAGCTTGTTCAAACTCATGTCCATTGAGTCAGTGATGACATCCAACCATCTCATCCTCTGTTGTCCCCTTCTCCTCCTTCCTTCAATCTTTCCCATCATCAGAGTCTTTTCCAATGGGTCAAGTTCTTTTCATCAGGTGGTCAAAGGGTTGGAGGTTCAGCATCAGTCCTTCCAATGAATATGCAGGACTGACTTCCTTTAGGATTGACTGGTTGGATCTCCTTGCAGTCCAAGGGACTCTCAAGAGTCTTCTCCAACACCACAATTCAAAAGCATCAATTCTTCGGCACTCAACTTTCTTTACTGTCCAACTCTTACATCCATACATGACTACTGGACCTTTGTTGGCAAAGTAATGTCTCTACTTTTTGATATACTGTCTAAGTTGGTCATAACTTTTCTTCCAAGGAGCATCTTTTAATTTCATGGTTGCAGCCACCATCTGCAGTGATTTTGGAACCTCTAAAAGTAAAGTCTGTCACTATTTCCACTGTTTCCCCATCTATTTGCCATGAAATGATAGCACCAGATGCCATGATCTTAATTTTCTGAATGTTGAACTTTAAGCCAACTTTTTCACTCTCCTCTTTGACTTTCATCAAGAGGCTTTTTAGTTCCTCTTCACTTTCTGCCATAAGGATGGTGTCATCTGCATATCTGAGGTTATTGATATTTCTCCTGGGAATCTTGATTCCAGCTTGTGCTTCATCCAGCCCAGTGTTTCTCATTATGTACTCTGCATAGAAGTTAAATAAGCAGGGTGACAATATACAGCCTTGACATACTCCTTTCCCGATTTGGAACCAGTCCATTTAATCACACCCATCTGGCCATTTTTGCTATGTAAATAAGATATTCACAGACACCTGGTATTAAGATGTGAATATTTGGGGGAGGTCATTATTCTACCTACCATAGTTTACCAGTTTGTTCTGAATACTTCTATTTTTTTTTCCTGCTTCTGCAAATAGGTGTGTGTGTGTGTGTGTGTGTGTGTGTGTGCATATGTGTGTGTGTGTGTGTAGATCTATGTATTTTTTTTCTTTTTGTTTTTCAGTAAACAAGGATCTTAATAGACATTTTGTTCACTTAACAGTATATCATATGTAAATCATTATATTATATGTAAATCATTACATATACTTTGGCCTCATTCTTTTTAATGGCTGTCTGTGGTCCGGGAGATGGTTTTATCACCATTTCTTTATTCTATTGTCATGAGTGGATATGTGAGCTGTTTCTATTTTTGTTCTTTTAAATGCATAGGCAATGATCATCATTGTACATTTCAGCATCTTTGCTGTCTGTCGTCAACACAGCAGCCAGTGTATGCTTTTAAAATGTAAGCCTACTCAATACTTCCATCACACTTAGCTAGACTCTAACTTCCTTACCATGGACTACCAGAGCCTTTAGGATGTGGCTACCTGACACTGCAACAGCTGTTATTTTTCTTTTTGCTCATTCCACTCCAGTCACAATGACTCTTACTTAAACACACCAAGCCCCTCAGAACCTGTGGATTTTCTGGGTGGCTCACCCCCTGCTTCTTCAGTTCTCTCTGATATATCACCTTATTAAAGAAGTGTTCCCTGGCTGTCCACTCAACAAACAATGGCACTGTTGCTTTCCTCCATCAGGCTAGTCCCTTTTTCCTGTTTTCTCTTTTATTCATTATGTGTCATTGAATATATACAACTGCATGCTTGATAATGCATACCATGTATATTTTAGTTATGGGTGATTTGAACAAAGCAATGAAGTGAATACCACTGTACTTTACTTTCCATCAGAGCACTGATTACCACCTGCTGTAGTTTTGTAGCCATCTTCCATACTAGAATGTAACAACCATGTGAGACTATGAGATTGAATTGTTTACTGTTGTCTCTTCAGTGTCCAGCTCAGTGTCTGGCATATTGTAGACCTTTGATATTTGTTGAATAAATGAATTTGTGAAGATATATTACTACAAGATATATTACTATATTACTCTGGGTCAAAGGAATTTCAAATTACCTTTTAAAAGGTCATACTATCATATACTCCCACCAGCAGTATATTGTCTCCATATTAATGACTTTTTATGTTAGCCATTCTTTTTGAAATATGTAGGTTGTTATAAATAAAACTGAATCACAGGATTCTGGCAGTAAAGAATCACTTTTTTTTCTTACAGAGCATGGTGCGGAAAGCTGACTCTGGAGTTTATCTCTAGCTTGCTTCCCACAATTTGAGAGTAGGAGGACTTCTTTCTGCAATGGGAAAAAGTCAGTTTCCTATCTGTGAATTAAAGGGATTAGAGGTGAAAGGCAATCAGGTAAAATGTTCTATACTCACAGAAGTCTTCTCAAACTTGTCTACATAATATTGTAACCCCTATCTCATTTTTCAATTAGTTATACTGAGGGTTCATTTACATAAAATAAAATTTATACATTTTAAGTATACAGAGTGATGATTCTTTGCTTTACATTTTGCAATATTTGTTAATTCTTTTTACCTCTAAAGTTACATCTAATTGCATCTTTTATTTTGGATCAATATTGTGAAGAAATTTATTCTTTTTTTTTAATTTTTATTTTTACTTTCTTTTACTTTACAATACTGTATTGGTTTTGCCATACATTGACATGAATCCACCACAGATTTGAAAATCTACTTAGAACAGGTTTTAAAGAGATGCAGCATAAAAATTCCTGGGTTTTATAGTCTTCTCTCTCGTAAGTTCTCTAGAAATGACACTGCATCACAAAATGTCTGCTGTCACATCTTATTTCTACCTTTCTGTGTTTGTTTTTAAATAATTAATTCTTTTCATGTGTTTACTGTATAAACTTCTAGTCCTCTTTTCTGAGGGAGAGACCAATATTCTCATTTATCTGGTGATTCCTTTGACAATGAAAACATTATCCAAACTTTGATATGAAGAAAGAGTATGAACAGGGAGGCCTGGTGTGCTGTGATTCATGGGGTCGCAAAGAGTCGGACATGACTGAGTGACTGAACTGAACTGAACTGATTGAATGCAAAAATTGGCAGACCTTGATAGTGTTTTAAATGGTGTATGACTGGGAGACACCTTTCTGGAAAATTAGGTGGAGAATTGTTTCCTCACAGAAGGAACCCCCTGGACTTGGTCTTTAATGACTGCACTTTAATATGAGGAACTTGATGTAGGCAAGATAGACAACTGGACTAGGAGATAGAAGACCTGGCCTATTTTTTCACTAGCTCTTGAATTCATGGACTACTTGGGTGGTTAAGGTATATGACATACAGCTGTGGTACATAGCAAAAAAAAATATATAGAAAGTTTTTAGGAAAGTTCAGATGAGGGAGAGATTAATTCCAGCCGCTGGGATCAGGTGCAGTTTCATGGAGAAGTTGGCATCTGAGCTTAAATTTTGTGATTCTTAGAATCTGGACATTTGGAGATGGAGAAACAACCTAGGCAGAGAATAATGTAAGGGAGCACAGAGGCCAGAAAATATGTGGTATGTGTAGAGAGCACTGGGTGATCTTTTTCTGGAAAGTGGATTGGAATGGATGAAGAGTATGACATGGAGATGGAAAGAAAGGTTTGAGTAAGATTGTGGAATGGATACTTTCCTTTAAAAATCCAACCTCCTCTGATCCCACTCTCCCTTTACCGTGGCTTCTTTTGCTTAGTTGAATCATATTGGTATTTTCAAAACTAACTTGGCTAAATGCCAGGAAGCTAATAAAGAAACTGTCAAAGCCCAAATGACCACATGAAAAGATGTTCAACATCATTAGCCACTGCTGCTGCTGCTGCTACTGCTGCTGCTGCTGCTGCTAAGTCACTTCAGTTGTGTCTGACTGTGCGATCCCATACATGGCAGCCCACCAGGCTCTGCCATCCCTGGGATTCTCCAGGCAAGAACACTGGAGTGGGTTGCCATTTTCTTCTTCAGTGCATGAAAGTGAAAAGTGAAAGTGAAGTCGTTCAGTTGTGTCCGACTCCTCACAACCCCATGGACTACAGCCTACCAGGCTCTTCCATCCATGGGTTTTCAGGCAAGAGTACTGGATTGGGGTGCCACTGCCTTCTCCATCATTAGCCACTGCTGCTGCTGCTGCTAAGTCGATTCAGTCATGGCCAACTCTGCGCGACACCATAGACGGTAGCCCACCAGGCTCCGCCATCCCTGGGATTCTCCAGGCAAGAACACTGGAGTGGGTTGCCATTTCCTTCCCCAATGCATGAAGGTGAAAAGTGAAAGTGAGGTCGCTCAGTTGTGTCGGACTCCTCACAACCCCATGGACTGCAGCCTACCAGGCTCTACCGTCCATGGGTTTCCAGGCAAGAGCACTGGATTGGCATGCCATTGCCTTCTCCATCATTAGCCACTAGGGAAGTGCAAATTAAAACCACAATGAGATATCACTATATGCAGTATGTCTAAAATGAAAAACTGTGACAACACCAAATGCTGGAGAGGATGCAGAAAAGCTGAATCACTCGTACATTGCTGATAGAATGTAGAATGGTACAGCTATTCCAGAAAACATTTGGCAATTTCTTAAAAGAAATTAAACATGCAACTACAATACGACTCATCAATTGCATCTCTGGGTACTTATCCCAAAGCAGTGAAAACTTACGCTCACACAAAAATGTGTACAAGAATGTTTATAGCCAAATACTGGGGAAAAAAAGGCCTATGTGTCCTTCAATGGGTAAATGGTTAAACATTTTGTGACACATTCATACCATGAAATAAATTCAGCAATGAAAAGGAATTGATACATGCAACTACTTGGATGGATTTCAAGGCACTATGCTGAGTGAAAAGGGACAACCTCAAATGGTTACATGATGGATGATTCTATGTATATAACATTTTTGAAATAAAATTTGAGAGAAAGAACAGATTAGTGGTTACTAAGGGCCAGGGATGGCGATAGGAAGGTGGGAAGGAAGTGGATGAGGTTTTAAAAGGGCAATATGAGGAACTATTCAGTTTCTTGACTATCATGGTGTGCACAGTTAAGTGCAGATAAAACAAGAAATCTGAATGAGTTTAGTGGATTGAATCAATGTCAGTATCAATGTCAGAAGGCAATGGTTGTGATATCATAGACACTTGCTCCTTGCCCCTCGGAAGAAAAGTTATAACCAACCTAGACAGCATATTAAAAAGCAGAGATTACTTTGCCAACAAAAATCTGTCTAGTCAAAGCTATGGTTTTTCCAGTAGTCATGTATGGATGTGAGAGTTGGACTATAAAGAAAGCTGAGCACCAAAGAATCAATGCTTTTGAACTGTGGTGTTGGAGAAGACTCTTGAGACTCTTGAGAGTCCCTTGGGCTGCTAGGAGATCCAACCAGCCCATCCTAAAGGAAATCAGTCCTGAATATTCATTGGAAGGACTGATGCTGAAGCTGAGAAACTCCAATACTTTGGCCACCTGATGTGAAGAACTGATTCATTTGAAAAGACCTGGATGCTGGAAAAGATTGAAGGCAGGAGGAGCAGGTGATGACAGAGGATGAGATGGCTGGATGGCATCACTGACTAAATGAACATGAGTTTGAGTGATCTCCAGGAGTTGGTAATGGACATTTTTGCAAAATGTTGCCATTGGAAGAAACAGGCTAAATTGTACATGAGAACTGTGTGTTATTTCCTAAAACTACAATTTATCAATAAAATATCAATTAAAAATTACCAATGGCACCAGGTCTTTGAACCCAAATTTCTGGCCCAAAGTAACTAACATGAAGCCTTAAAAGGCAGCTGTGTCTTCATAGTTCCTTTGCCTGGCCTCTACACTCCTAATTAATTGTCACATGGTCAGAATTATCTCATTTTCCACTTCTCAGATATTGGTCAACGTGTTCTCTTTTGGAACACATGCAAAAGTCCAGAATCTGACACTGTCACCTACCTAAGACTCTCCCATTCAGCTTTGGTTTCTAATTTGAGGGAACTGCCTCATTCACAGAGAATTGAAGCAATGGATGGCTGTAACTTCCAGGTGCGATTTGATTCCAGGTATGGCAGCCATGGAGGTATGCTGCTAGGATCTCCTTTCAAAAAATAACTTGCTGTTCCTCTGCCAGTTGTGCAGTGAGCTGACCCTCTCTAGGTATAGTATCTTTGTTGCAGAAATCAGTAATCAAGAAACCAAGCACCACGCTCAGAGGGTTGGAGAACTCAGGTTTAGTATGCCGTTGAGCCCAGAGGAGTTAACACTCCAAGCTCTGAGCCCTGAACAAAGGATTACAGAGTTTTTATAGACAGACTATAGTGGGTAACACTAGCTGCTAATGGGCTGGTTTAAACTAAGGGGTTTCATGTGCCCGTGAGAACAGTGATCAAGATTCGGAGGGGGATACCTGACCCTTACATGGACAGGCATGATTAAGCAGGTTTGCAGGGGCTGGATGATTGCAAAGAGCAGGACAAAGGTGAGTGAGATAAGCTCCAGTCCCTAGTATTGTATGTTCCTACTTTCTGAGACTACATGAACTTTGGGATCCAGACTTTGCAAGGGGAAGCTGAGTTACAGGGGCAGAAGGAGCAGGAGGTTATGTAAAATTTTAACTTTTCCTCGTCACCTTCAGTGTCTGCCTCAGTGTCTGAGGGGAAGCCATGGGCTTCCCAGATGGCCTCCAGCCAATGACTGAGAATGGTGTACTTACTACTGCCTGGTCCTTTCTGTCCAATGGGGGGTACTTCTAAAGGGATATCTTCGCTCCAGATATCCCCAGCGGATTTGCCAAGATTTTCTCAGATCTGTACTTTGACCTTTTTGCTTAACTTCTTGAAACTCGTCTTGTTAAGATTGCTTCCGTTCTACTTTCCTTTCACATAGGTCAGATCTGCATCACAACTGGAGGGCTCTTCCTGCTTATCCTGCTTCATTCCTTTTTCATCTTCCATGCATATTACTCTCCAGTAAACCTCTTGCATTCCCAAATTCCTTTTCATGATCTGCTTCCTGGAGACTCAAGCTTATAAACAATAGAAGTACCTTCAAAAAGTCCTCCAGTTAAAGGGCCAGAGTATAGCAATTATTTTTCTGAACAGTAACCATGACATCTACTGTAAGAATTATAAACACTCAACAATAGAGCAGCTGTCTTCTCATGTTGGTGGTTATATTCAGTATGGGCAGATGTTGTTGTTCATAGTAAAGTTGGCTTAAGGTGATAGGTGCCTGGAGTGAAATACAGATAAAGCAAGGAGGTCAGTAGGATAAAAGACTGTAGAGGAATAGTACAGTTGGTGCACTTACTAGGACATCATTATGTATGTCATAGTTCTAACATCAAAAGTAGAAGATGGGGGAAGACGAATCTCAGCAGTTACGTGAGATATCTACTTGTTGGATTGCTTATACTACTAGCTCTACTAACTGGAGGTTACGGCCAAGAGTTGTATGATTAAATTTGATGGATGCTTCTATTTTTTCAGATTTATTGAGGTATAATTACCAAATAAAATAGTAAGATATTTAAAGTGTACAACATGATGAATGTATGTATTGTGAAATAATATCCCTCCCTGAGTTAATTAACATATAAATCACCTCAAAGATTTACTTTTTTTTCATTTTGTGAGGTCATGTAAGTTCTACTCTTAGCAAATTTCAATTATACAATACACTGTTGTCAACTATATCACCATGTTATACACTAATTAGATCCTCAGACCTTATTCATCTTATAAATGAAAGTTTGTGCCTTTTTACCAACCTCTATTGTACCTCTCAGCCCTTGCCCTGGTAACCATTCAAACAGTTTTCTACTTACTATTTCTATTAGTTTGACTCTTTTTCTTTCTCTCTTTCTTTCTTTGATTCAATATATAAGTGATACCTTGAAATATTTGTCTTTTTCTGTCTGGTTTATTTAACTTAGCATAATGCCCTCCAGGTTCACCTGTGTTATTGCAAATAGCAGATCTCCTTCTTTTTAAAGGCAGAATAATATTTCAGTGTACATAGATACTACCTGTTCTTTATCCATTCATCTACTGACACATACATAAGTTATTTCCATACCTTGGCTATTGTGAATAATGCTGCTATGAATATGGGAGCACATATATCTCTTCAAGATAATGATTTTACTTCCTTTGTATATATACCCAGAAGTGGGATTGATGGTTCATATGGTAGTTCTATTTTTAATTTCTCGAGGACCCTCCAGACAGTTTTCCACGGTGACTATACCAATTTATATTCCCACAGTACACAAGGGTTCCCTTTTCTTCACATCCTTACATCCTCATTAACTCCTCATCACCACCGATACTTGTAATCTCTTGTCTTTTTGATAATATACATCTTAACAGATGTGAGGTGATAGCTCATTGTGGCTTTCATTTACATTAATTGATGATTAGTGATGTTTAACATGGGTTTTTCAAGTACCTGTTGGCCATTTGTTTATCTTCTTTGGGAAAATGTCCATATAGGTCCATAGTCCATTTATAAATTGGGTGATTTTGTGGTTTTCTGCTATTGAGTTATATGAGTTCCTTATATGTATTGGATATTAACCATTTATTAGATATGTGGCTTGCAAATATTCTCCTATTCCATAGATTGTTCATGAATTGATCTCCTCACCACAGTGAGCTTCTTTAAGACCATTATCTTGAATTCTATCAGGTAAATCATTTATCTCCATTTCATTAAGATCTGTTCCTAAAAAAAAAAATCTGCTCTGTAGATTTATCTTGTTATTTTGTTTGGAACACAGTCCTCTATTTCTTTATTTTCCTCGACTCTCTGTGTTGGTTTCTGTACATCAGATAAAACAGACACCTCTTCCAGTCGTGACAGAGTGGTCTTGTATGGAAAATGAAACTTGTCAGTCTGTCTAGTCTGAGCTCCTGGTTGCCGCTCAAACCCTTGTGATTATCCAACCACCTTCTTTGTCCTTCGTGGCTCCTAGTGGTTGAAGGTGTGCCAAGACCCATCAGTGTCCCAGAGGGGAGGAGCACAGTCAGCCCCTAGATGCAGGCTGGTTAGAAGCTGGGCCCTCAGGTGGTAGTTAGGAAAATATATAGTTAAGACCCTTCCAGGAATAAACTGGGAGATGGGAGATTTGCTTTTTCCTCTGTGCTGAGCCCTGGAGGGAGAGCCATGATGGGGGTCTTCCTCCACCTATGTAAAAACTGCTTCTTTAGTGTAATCCTGTAGGGCTTGTGAATGCTAGCCCTGTTGGCTATCAGAGCTAGGTGATTTGTGGTCCCTTCCATTAGGCAGCAGCTGCAAAAGGTGGGGTATCAGATGTGTGTATAAGCACTTTCCAGGGAGATACTGGTCATTTGGTTTTATCATTTGAACCAGCCAGAAGGAGGAGATGGGAGAAGTTCCCACTGGCTTCCCTGGGCTCTGGGGAGGATGGCAGCCAGTCTCTAGATGCATGCTCAAATTAGAAGCCAGACTCTCAGACAGCAGTTTATGAAGTCTGCATTTAGACTCCTTTCAGGGAAAGACCAAAAAATGGGCATTTTTGTCTGTTCTTTCTGCTGAGCCCTGATGGAATAGCCACAGCCATTGCTTGTGTGCTTCGCTGGTCAAGAATTGCTTCTTTGTTTGCTATAGTCTTGTAGGTCTTATGGATGCAAGTACTGCGGGCTTTCAGAGGTAGATGTTTTGGGGTTCATCCCTTGAGCTAGAGCTGTAAAAGCTGGGACACTCGATTGTGGTCCAAACCTTTCTCAGGGAGAAACTGGGGTTTGGGGCCGTCCTCCCAATTGTATGGCACTGGATGGGGGTGGGTTTTATGGTACAAGTGTGTCTCAGCTTTTCCTACATGTTTTGATGTGGATATTTTCTCATTTGCCTGATATGTAGGAATCACTCAGCTACTTTTCTGGATTTTCTTCAGAGGGAATTGCTCCATGTACAGCTGTCCATTTGTTGTGTGTGCATGGAAAACAGGGAAGATAAGGAACCTCCTATACCACTTTTTTTTTTTTTTGAGCCCTCTGGATACTTCCTATTTGGATCAGTCAGCTAATTTACCTGGTAGACTGGAATTGTGCACACATGGGCACTACTGGTGGCAGGAGTAAGCAACAAAACCTTTCAAATAGCATTACTCTTTTGGTTTGCATGTTAGATTGTCACTGAGGAACTTGGTTCAGGCAAATTTGAGTTAAATAGTTCAGCATATTTGGTCATTTGACACTTGAATGGAAATGTGTACTAGTCCCCAGGGGCAATAGCTGAGAGCATTGCCAAGAGGAATTTATTTAAGGCTGAAAATCTATCTTTAAACAGGCATTACACCTCCAGCTCTGCTCTAGATTTGCCATTGCATACAAGCCTGGAAAATTACAGAGTCTAGAGGACCTGGGAGAATGGCTAAGAACAGCTTCCAGCAACTGTTTTCTCTGTACTCTATTTCTCCTGCAGAGTTTTACCAGACCATTTGATTTAGAATTCTATGAAAAAGAGGGATACTATTGTATCTGGGATGACTTTTCCTTGTTGGTTGGTCCTTTCTCTTCTTTTTCTCCTTTCGTATGTGTTAAGCATTTACTATGAACCAGCCACTGTTTCTCTTCCATCCTTAACAGATACATTGGTTGATCCATCCTCCTAAGGCTGAACTGATTTATGTCACTTACTAATGCACTGGAGAAGGAAATGGCAACCCACTCCAGTGTTCTTGCCTGGAGAATCCCAGGGACGGGGGAGCCTGGTGGGCTGCCGTCTCTGGGGTCGCACAGAGTCAGCCACGACTGAAATGACTTAGCAGCAGCAGCAGCAATCAGCTTATGACCCAGCAATCCCACTGCTGGGCATACACATCGAGGAAACCAGAATTGAAAGAGACATGTGTACCCCAATGTTCATCGCAGCACTGTTTATAATAGCCAGGACATGGAAGCAACCTAGATGTCCATCAGCAGATGAATGGATAAGAAAGCTGTGGTACATATACACAATGGAGTATTACTCAGCCGTTAAAAAGAATACATTTGAATCAGTTCTAATGAGGTGGATGAAACTGGAACCTATTATACAGAGTGAAGTAAGCCAGAAAGAAAAACACCAATACAGTATACTAATGCACATATATGGAATTTAGAAAGATGGTAATGATAACCCTGTATGCAGGACAGCAAAAGAGACACAGATGTATAGAACATCCACAGAATCTTTTGGACTGTGGGAGAGGGAGAGGGTGGGATGATTTGGGAGAATGGCATTGAAACATGTATAATATCATATATGAAACGAGTCGCCAGCCCAGGTTCAATGCATGATACTGGATGCTTGGGGCTGGTGCACTGGGACGACCCAGAGGGATGGTATGGGGAGAGAGGAGGGAGGGGGTTCAGGATGGGGAACATGTGTATACCTGTGGTGGATACATGGTGATGTATGGGAAAACCAATACAATATTGTAAAGTAATTAACCTCCAATTAAAATAAATAAATTTACTAAAAATATATATAAAAAGAAAAAAAAAATCCTTTTGTCTCTCTCCATAGCACATAAAAGAAAGATTTATCTCTGCCTGGGTACTAATCTGATGCTGGGAAAGATTGAGGGCAGGAGGAGAAGGGGACAACAGAGGATGAGATGGTTGGATGGCTTCACTGACTCAATGGACATGAGTTTGGTTGAACTCCAGGAGTTGGTGATGAATAGGGAGGCCTGGTGTGCTGCAGTTCATGGGATCGCAAAGAGTTGGACACGACTGAATGACTGAACTAAACTGGGTACTAATCTGGACCCTTGTTTTGTGATCTTGGACTATAGGTTATTATCTGAGACATCTCCTTCCCTGGAGTTTCTGTGATTCTGGGCTATGTTGCCCAGTTCAGGCTCTGACCTTATTTTGTTTTATTTTTGTCCACTGCTATATCCCTTAATTAATAGAACAATACATGATCCATACTAGACAATCAATGTTGATTGAAAGAGTGAAAACCTAGGACAAAAAGAAATTGCTTGTCTAATTTACCAAGTCACAGCTCCCTGGGAGGATACAGTTCTATCTGTGGTCTTTCATCATTAATCAGAAGAAAATGTATTCAAGTTCATTTAAATAAGAAAAATGCAAATTAAAATCATACCAATAACATTCTCAACTATCAGATCAGGAAGGGTGAAAATGTTTGATAGCATACTGTGTTGGCAAAAGCTTGGGGAAGCAGACTTGTTACATGTGGGAATGTGAACTAAACCTCAGAGGGGAATCTTTCAATATTTAACAAAATTAAAATAGTTGTACCCTTTGTTATATACAGCAGTTCTATGTATAAGAAATGTTTTAAGCAAATGTACTCTCCTGTTACCCTAGTTCTTTCACTCATAAGCTCTCCTGAACAACAGTTTGATTTTTCTCTTCTGGAATGTCTAGCATTTCCTCTCCTACCACACTCTCTGCTGATAACCTTGCTTCTTACTTCCTTGGGAAAACAGAGATAAACGGAGAAAACAGAAGAAAATCTGCACATACTGCTAGCATCTCTTCAACTTACTCACGTCTATGCCCAGGAACTCTTTCTTCACTCTGGTTGCTGAGGATCAACTGTCCATACTCCTAGCACTGGATTCCTTTTCCTCTAGTCTGTTAGTACAGTGGCAGATCCAGCAAATCTACCCTGTCTCCTATATGGTCAAATTTTCCTTCTCCTCTAATCTGATCAGTATACAAAAAAAGCTGTAATTTTTAAAAATCTTAAAGCAGCTAATGCCTCACTTTGCCCTTTTTTTCTATTTATCTTCCCCTCAAAAAAAAGCTCCCTATACTCTCTTCAGTCCCTCTTTCTCCATTTCCCCTTTAACTACCTCCAACCAGGTTTTCTCTCTCACCATACCACCGGAATGTTCTTGTCCAAAGCTAGCAGTCACCTTCAGTTAACCTTCCCTTCTGGCCCAGCTGGTAAAGAATCAGCCTACAATGCAGGAGACCTGGGTTTGATTCCTGGGTTTGATCCCTGCTTTGGGAAGATACCCTGGAGAAGGGAAAGGCTACCCACTCCAGTATTCTGGCCTGGAGAATTCCGAGTTGGACACGACTGAGTGACTTTCACTCACTCATTCAGTTAACCAGATTCTAGGAACTATTCTCAGTCCTTTTTGAACCTATCTGCTATATATTGATCTGGTAGAATGTTCCCCATTCCTTGTAGACTTTCTTCACTTGGCTTTCAGGAAGAGTTCGTTTCCCTGATTCTCCTCCAACCTCGCCTCTGGCTGCTCCTTCTCAGAATCCTTTTCTTATTCCTCATCACTTTCTTGACTTCTAAATGCTGTAGGTGTCCCAGTGATGATGAAAGCTTGGCCTCTGTGCACTGATACGAACAAAATTTTAGAGACAGAGCTTTGGGTGAAGTAGAAAATAATAGCTCTATTGATTTGCCAGGCAAAGGGGGCCACAGTGGACTCCTGCCCTGAAAAACTATGCATCCCCACCTGGGAGGATTTGGTGAGGGGTTTCATAGCAATGGTTCAAGAGTGGGGTTGCTGACAAGTTTTGGGTGTCTTCAGGGACTGCACTCCCTTTGATCTTGCCTCAGAGGATTTTTTGGCTGCTCCTCCCTTGATTAGCGAGGTTTGAACCTGTCCTTTGGAACTCAGGGAAGGTCATGGAGGCTGGAGTCTATTCCCTATAGACAAGAAAACTAGGGACAAAAAGGGTCCTGCTCTGTTTTACTAGGGTTCAGTTAGGTGACCTCTACATTTAAATTCACTCCCTAGGTAGTCTCATCCAATCCCATCACTTTCAACAGAGATACACACACACACATACACACACACACACATATTTCTTTTAAATTAGATTTAACTGATACCTCTACCATGAACTCCAGATTTATAAATCTAGTTGCTTACTTGATATATCTATCTTGATGTCTAACACAGAGTCAGTTACACTGTAACATGTGCCTTGAGAACACAAATTTATTCCAATGTGATTGATGAATTCAGTGACAATTTGAGTGCAATGTGGATTTGGGTTCTGTGTGGTTTTTCTCCAAGAAAATCTCTTGGAGAACACAGAAAACTCTGGCTGAGCTGAGCCATGTAGGATTCCATATAATATACATATGCAGACATTTCAAATATCTACCAGTTTATCACATTTTGTCCAATCCCAAAGAAGGACAATGCCAAAGAATGTTCAAACTACCTCAATATCGTACTCATTTCACATGCTTAGGAAAGTAATGCTCAAAATTCTCCAAGCCAGTGTTCAACAGTACACAAACCAAGAACTTCCAGATGTTCAAGCTGGATTTAGAAAAGGCAGAGGAACCAGAGATCAAATTGCCAATATCTGTTGGATCATAGAAAAAGCAAGAGAATTCCAGAAAAAGATCTACTTCTGCTTCATTGACTACGCTAAAGCCTTTGACTGTGTGGACAAAAACAAACTGTGGAAAATTATTCAAGAGATGGGAGTACCAGACCACCTTCCTGCCTCCTGAGAAATCTGTATGCAGGTCAAGAAGCAACAGTTAAAACAGGACATGGACAACGGACAGGTTCCAAACTGGAAAAGGAGTATGTCAAGGCTGTATATTGTCACACTGCTTATTTAACATATATGCAGAGCACATCATGAGAAATTCTGGACTGGTTGACACACAGGCTGGAATCAAGATTGACAGGAAAATATCAATAACCTCAGATATGCAGACACCACCCTTATGGCAGAAAGCAAAGAGGACCTAAAGAGCCTCTCCTTGAAGGTGAAAGAGCACAGTGGAAAAGCTGGCTTAAAATTCAACATTCAAAAAATTAAAATCATGGCATCCAGTCCCATCAGTTCAGTTCAGTTCAGTCACTCAGTTGTGTTCGACTCTTAGTGACCCCATGGACTGCAGCATGCCAGGCTTCCCCATTCATCACCAACTCCCAGAGTTTACCAAAACTCATGTCCATTGAGTCGGTGATGCCATCCAACATCTCATCCTCTGTCGTCCCCTTCTCCTCCAATCTTCCCCTTCAATCTTTCCCAGCATCAGGGTCTTTTGAAATGAGTCAGTTCTTCGCATCAGGTGGCCAAAAAATTGAACTTTCAGTTTCAAAATCAGTCCTTCCAATGAATATATATGCAGGACTGATTTCCTTTAGGATGGGCTGGTTGGATCTCCTTGCAGTCCAAGGGACTCTCAAGAGTCTTCTCCAACACCACAGTTCAAAAGCATCAATTCTTCTGCACTCAGCTTTCTTTATAGTACAACTCTCATATCCATACATGACCAGTGGAAAAACCATAGCCTTGACTAGATGGACCTTTGTTGGCAAAGCAATGTCTCTGCTTTTTAATATGCTGTCTAGGTTGGTCATAACTTTCCTTCCAAGGAGTATGTGTCTTAATTTCATGGCTGCAATCACCATCTGCAGTGATTTTGGATCCCAGAAAAATAAACTCAGCTACTGTTTACACTGTTTCTCTATTTGCCATGAAGTGATCGGACCAGATGCCATGATCTTAGTTTTCTGAATGTTGAGCTTTAAGCCAACTTTTTCACTTTCCTCTTTCACTTTCATCAAGAAGCTCTTTAGTTCTTCTTTGCTTTCTGCCGTGGTATCATCTGCATACCTGAGGTTATTGATATTTTTCCTGGCAATCTTGATTCCAACATGTGCTTCATCAAGCCCAGTGTTTCTCACGATGTGCTCTGCATGTAAGTTAAATAAGTAGGGTGACAATATCCAGCCTTTCCCTATTTGGAACTAGTTTGTTGTTCCATGTTCAGTTCTAACTGTTGCTTCCTGACCTGCATACAGATTTCTCAGGAAGCAGGTCAGGTGGTCTGGTATTCCCATCTTTTTCAGAATTTTCCACAGTTTTGGGTGATCCACACAGTCAAAGGCTTTGGCATAGTCAGTAAAGCAGAAGTAGATGTTTTTCTGGAACTCTCTTGCTTTTTCGATAATCCAACCGATGTTGGCAGTTTGATCTCTAGTTCCTCTGCCTTTTCTAAAACCAGCTTGAAGATCTGGAAGTTCACGCTTCATGTACTGTTGAAGCTGGCTTGGAAAATTTTGAGCAATACTTTGCCAGTGTGTGAGATGAGTGCAGTTGTGCGGTAGTTTGAGCATTCTTTGGCATTACCTTTCCTTGGGATTGCAATGAAAACTGACCTTTTTCAGTCCTGTGGCCACTGCTGAGTTTTCCAAATTTGCTGACATATTGAATGTAGTACTTTCATAGCATCATCTTTTAAGACTTGAAATAGCTCAATGGGAATTCCATCCCCTCTACTAGCTTTGTTCATAGTGATGCTTCCTGAGGCCCACTTGACTTCACATTCCAGGATGTCTGGCTCTAGGTGAGTGATCACACCATAGTGGTTACCAGGGCCATGAAGATCTTTTTGGTATATTTCTTCTGTGTATTCTTGCTGCTTTTTCTTATAATTTCTTCTGCTTCTATTAGGTTCATACCATTTATGTCCTGTATTGATCCCACCTTTGCATGAAATGTTCCCTTGATATCTCTAATTTTCTTGAAGAGATCTCTAGTTTTTCCCATTCTATTGTTTTCCTCTATTTATTTGCACTGAAGAAGGGTTTCTTATCTTTACTTGCTAGTCTTTGGAACTCTGCATTCAAAGGGCCCCATCACTTCATGGCAAATAGATGGAGAACCAATGGAAACAGTGACAGACTTTATTTTCTCTGGTCTAAAATCACTGTGGACAGTGACTGTAGCCATGAAATTAAAAGACGCTTGCTTCTTGGAAGGAAAGATATGACAAAACTAAACAGTGTGTTAAAAAGCAGAGACATTACTTTCCCAACAAAGACCCACATAGTTGAGAGGGTAACAGGCAGGAAGGCCAGGGGTTTCCAAATGGAGGAAATAGGCTGCAAGTGTCAGACATTTTTTATCTCTCTCTTAAGAGGCAGGAGGAAACAAACAAGTGTCGGATATTTTTTCCCTCTCTATACAAAATTAAAAGGAGGTTTCTCTTAAAATTCTATGTTGCCTCTCCAACATAAATCACAGCAGGATCCTTTATGATCCAGCTCCCAGAATATTGGGAAAAAAACACAAAAATAAACAAATGGGACCTAATTAAAATTAAAAGCTTCTGCACAACAAAGGAAACTATAAGCAAGGTGAAAAGACAGCCTTCAGAATGGGAAAAAATAATAGAAAATGAAGCAACTGACAACTAATCTCAAAAATATACAATCAACTCCTGCAGCTCAATTCCAGAAAAATAAACGACCCAATCAAAAAAATGGGCCTAAGAACTAAACAGACATTTCTCCGAAGACATACAGATGGCTAACAAACACACGAAAAGATGCTCAACATCACTCATTATCAGAGAAATGCAAATCAAAACCACAATTAGGTACCATTTCACGCCAGTCAGAATGGCTGCAATCCAAAAGTCTACAAGCAATAAATGCTGGAGAGGGTGTGGAGAAAAGGGAACCCTCTTACACTGTTGGTGGGAATGCAAACTAGTACAGCTACTATGAAGAACAGTGTGGAGATTCCTTAAAAAGCTGGAAATAGAACTGCCTTATGACCCAGCAATCTCACTACTGGGCATACACAGTGAGGAAACCAGAATTGAAAGAGACACGTGTACCCCAATGTTCATCGCAGCACTGTTTATAATAGCCAGGACATGGAAGCAACCTAAATGTCCATCAGCAGATAAATGGATAAGAAAGCTGTGGTACATATATACAATGAAGTATTACTCAGCCATTAAAAACAGTACATTTGAATCAGTTCTAATGAGGTGGATGAAACTGGAGCCTATTATACAGAATGAAGTAAGCCAGAAGGAAAAACACCAATACAGTATACTAACACATATATATGGAATTTAGAAAGATGGTAATGATAACCCTGTATGCGAGACAGCAAAAGAGACACAGATGTATAGAACAGTCTTTTGGACTCTGTGGGAGAGGGAGAGGGTGGGATGATTTGGGAGAATGGCATTGAAACATGTATAATATCATATATGAAATGAATCGCCAGTCCAGTTTCGATGCAGGATACAGGATGCTTGCGGCTGGTGCACTGGGATGACCCAGAGGGATGGTATGGGGAGGGAGAAGGGAGGGGGGTTCAGGATGGGGAACATGTGCACACCCATGGTGGATTCATGTTGATGTATGGAAAAATCAATACAATATTGTAAAGTAATTAGCCTCCAATTGAAATAAATAATTTATATTTAAAAAGTAAAAAATAAACAAGTTGACTTGGGAAAAAAATCTGAAAAGGAGTGGATATATGCACATATATAGCTGAATCACTTTGCTGTACACCTGAAACTAACACAACACTGTAAATTATATGCCAATGTAAAATAAAAATGAAATTTAAATAAAAATTAAAAAAATAAAATTCTGTGTTGCCATGATGGCATCTGGCTCCACCTGAACTTAACTTTTCTGAAACCTTGAGTGAAAGGAAGAAAGAAGAAAGTGAAGTCGCTCAGTTGTGCCCAATTCTGCAACCTCATGGACTGTAGCCCACCAGGCTCCTCCATCCATGGGATTTTCCAGGCAAGAGTACTGGAGCGGGGTGCCATTTCCTTCTCCAGGGAATCTTCCTGACCCAGGGATCGAACCCAGGTCTCCTGCATGAACTTAACTTTTCTCAAACCTTGAGCTAACCAATGCCTTTTTCTTATGGAAATGTTTGTCTTAAGCTATGTTAATGAACTATGTATTTACCCTAGACTCTGTCTTCAAGTAGGTTCTGGCTAAGACTCAGAACTTGACAAACCAGTATGTTTTACTCAGGCAAATGTTCTCTTCAGCTATGTTAATGAAACTGTATTTGCTTGGAAATTAGCCTTTTTTCGATTCATGTTAATCATTTTATGGCCCAGGACAACTCACTTTGTCCCAATGTTATCTCAAAATGCATGTTGTGGGTGAGGGGCCTGGTGCCAGTCCCTGAGTTTTGAGACATTTCCTTTCTCTAATTAGCAGACTGTTAGTAGCTATATATCATTAGGCTAAAGACTATCAGGGGGGCACTCTTTCTGCCTTCTTTTGATGTCTGTCAGAAGCTTTCTCTATCTCTTTTATACTTAAAAAAAAAAAAAAACCATTATTACACAAAATCTCTGAGTGATCAAGCCTCGTCACTGGCCCCGGATTGAATTCTTCTCCTGAGGCCAAGAATCCAGGCGTCTTTTGTGGTTCAATAACAACCTTTCATAGTCAAAGCTATGGTTTGTCCAGTAGTCATGTATGGATGTTTGAGTTGGACCGTAAAGAAAGCTGAGTGCAGAAGGGTTGATGCTTTTGAACTGCGGTGTTGGAGAAGGCTCTTGAAAATCCCCTGGACTGCAAGGAGATCCAGCCAGTCAATCCTAAAGGGAACCAGTCCTGAATATTCATTGGAAGGACTGAAGCTAGGAGTCATACCAGTTTACCTCTGGCTTTATAACTTTGCCTCAGATTTCAGATGGTCCTCTTTCTACCTCTTCAAAAGAACTCACAAACTATATCCTTTCTGATGCCCACTTGCACATGTAAACTTCCTGTCTTTTTCAAGGTAAAGCACCTTATGTATTGTGCAGTATTTATATATTTCTTAACCATTTTACATGTGTAAAATTATTGCAATATGTTTTATAAGACATTCATATTTTTTATGTGTCAGTGATAAAGTTTTTGAGTATCGTGTCATAATTTCCATTTTCTTCTATAAGCTCTAGGTTTTTATTGAGTGATTTTGCATAGTACAGTGACTGTCAGGAACAGATGTCACATTAAAGCAGGACTAAATGTATTGTAAATTGAATTTCTGTCTTTGTTCTCCAAACACATTGCTTACACAATCCTCCCTTGTTGCTATGTGGCAAGTGCAAGCTTCTAGCTGTTCAGGTCTAATATCTTGCAGTCTCTTGTGATTTGTCTCTCACAAATAACACATCTGCTCAGTCTTCAAACCCTTCAGTATATATCTAGTATCTGACCAGTTTTTATCTTCTTCCCTGCTACCACCCTGTATCTAGCTACCGTCACCTTTCACTTGGCTTATTGCAATTATCTCTAAGTGGTGTTCTTGCTTCTGCCCTGACTCCACTGAGTATGTTCTCCACACTACAGCCAGAGTGATCTTTCAAAAATGCAAATCACATGTTTTGCCTCCCCTCAAAATGCTCTAAAGTCTTTCTATTTTGCTCAAGTAAAAGCCACATTCCTTACAACATTCCATAAGGCCCTATGTGATATTGCTACTCACCACATCTGAAACCTCCTCTTCCATACCCCAGTGCCCCCATTCATGGCTCCTTGTTGTTCCCTACACATGCCAAGAACACTCCTGCATGTGGCCTCTGCACTTGATGTTTCCTCTCTCTAGACTCTTCTTTCCCCTGATATTTGTATGAAATTGCTGCCTTTCCTCCTTCATGTGAAAGTTGCTCAGTCATGTCTGACTCTTTGACCCCATGGACTATACAGTCCATGGAATTCTCCAGGCCAGAATACTGGAGTGGGTAGCCTTTGCCTTCTCCAGGGGATCTTCCCAACCCAGGGATTGAACCCAGGTCTCCTGTACTGCAGGCAGATTCTTTTCATGCCCCTGCTCAAATGTTTACTTTTCATTGACGTACCAATTTATAGATCCAGGTTTGATTGCTGAGTCAGGAACATCCCCTGGAGAAGGAAACAGCAACCCACTCCAGTCTTCCGGCCTGTAAAATTTCATGGATAAAGGAGCCTGGTGGGCTACAGTCCATGAGATCACAAAGAGTCAGACATGACTGAGTCTCTAACACTTTAACACATATCACATATATACATATTCATACATATTATATACACATCAATTCTTCTGTGCTCAGCTTTCTTTATAGTCTAAGTCTCACATCCATACATGACCACTGGAAAAACCATAGCTTTGACTAGATAGTCCTTTGTCAGCAAAGTAATGTTTCTGCTTTTTAATATGCTGTCTAGTTTGGTCACAACTTCTCTTCCAAGGAGCAAACGTCTATTAATTTCATGGTTGCAGTCACCATCTGCAGTGATTTTGGAGCCCAAGAAAATAAAGTCTCTCACTGTTTCTATTGTTTCCCCATCTATTTGCCATGAAGTGATGGGACTGGATGCCATGACCTTAGTTTTCCAAATGTTGAGCTTTAAGCCAACTTTTTCACTCTCCTCTTTCACTTTCATCAAGAGGCTCTTTAGTTTTTCTTCACTTTCTGCCATAAGGGTGGTGTCATCTGCATATTTGAGGTTATTGATATTTCTCCTGGCAATCTTGATTCCAGCTTGTGCTTCATCCAGCCCAGCATTTTGCATGATGTACTCTGCAAATGAGTTAAATAAGCAGGGTGACAATATACAGCCTTGATGTGCCCATTTCCCAACTTGGAACCAGTCCATTTTTCCATGTCCAGTTCTAACTGTTGCTTCTTGACTTGCCTACAAATTTCTCAGGAGATAGGTAATGTGGTCTAGTATTCCCATCTCTTTAAGAGTTTTATACACATACATAAAAATAAAAGCAGATTAAGGGGAATAGAAAGTATATCAGATATGTGGCTTAGGAATATATATTTATATAAACATATTTGCATATGTATGTATGTGTATGTGCATATATATACACATTCCTCTGTGTGCTATTCCCTATTCTCCTTCCCCTGCTTTATTTTTCTATTATACTTAATCACTCTCTGACATCCTATTTACATGCTTGTTTGTTGTCTGTATTCCCTGATTAGAATGTGAGCCCTATGGTGGCAGTACTTTGATACCTGCTGTATCTCCAGGGTCTAGACCAGTACTTGGCACAGAGTAAGTGCTCAGTGAATATTTGTTGAATGAATAAGAAAAAGCATGATCAGCATATTAAAGTCTCTCCCAGAGAATGCAGGCTGCCATACCTAGAGCCTGATCAATAGCTTCTAGCCTGGCCTGGAGACTTATAGTTCGTTCCTGGCATTAAGGTCATAGTAAGGGTTTTTCTGGAAGACTTTAGGAAATTTTGTCTTTATAGCCTTTTCTCCCGATACATGCCCCTGTGGGAGGGGAGACTGTGAGTTAGCTAGACATTTACCTTAAGATCAGCATCTTTCAGTGTTTGAGTTTCTACTTGTTTTTATCTCTGTTATTTAATGCAGATGGACTTCGTTCCAAGTGATAAGCTGCCAGACTTTTTCCCACTTTCCATGATTCTAGTAAATGTATCAAGTATGGCATGATGTGAATTCTTATGGTGCTATACCAGCCATGGCAACTCATTATAGAGTTCTTCCTAAATAATAATTATTCATTCTTATTTCAATACATTTTAAAGCATGTTTCAAAATATTAACCATTTAATTTTAAAGATGAGGAAACAGGCTGAGGAATATTAAGTTGTCCAAGGTTACATGACTAGTAAGGAATAGGGCCAGGGTTTGGTCCCATCAGTCTTATTCCAGAATCCATGTTACACTATACTGTCTCACAGGTTATAGAAAGAGCACAGGCTTGCAACTCAAAAAACCTGAGTTCTTATCCTAACTTTGCTATTCCTTTGCTATGTGATTTACGCCCCCCCCCCCCCTTACTCTCTCTAGGACTTAGTTTTTCCATTTGTAAAATGAAAACTTTCAGTTGAGAGTAGGGACTCCCATGAGGATGTAAAAGGTATATTAGAAAACTGAGAATTACTTTTCTTTTGAAAGTTATCTTTTATTATATATAACTGTTGATAGAAGGAGGGAGATTATAATTGAGTATCACTGGTTTTGATTCTCTCTTGGGGGTCCTTCCAGCTTTATGCTTATAGGGTACTATGTGTGATGCAAAATCCAGGGTGTCATGTTTAAAACAAGTTCTATTTAAATCAGTATTTAAAATATAACCAAATCCTCAAGAAATATCTTGAAATTTTTCATTTTCTTAATCTCATTAAGGTCCAAGGAAGTTTAGAATATTTAACCAACTTGGAAAATTTATCACATGGTTCATTTTGCCTGAAGCTCTCTTAACTTTCTTCCCATTTTGTTAGCCTTTCCTTCTCTTATTTACCACCAAAATCTCAAAATAAATGTCATTTCCTTTGGGAAATCTTCTTGGATTCAATTTCTAGACTGTATTAGGTTCTCCAGTATGTACTTTCAGAACTACTTTGAGTCAATGCATTTCTATTTGAGGAAAAAAAGTAAACATGTGCTTAATTGACCATCTTGAAAGTGAGTCCTGAATGTGTTTTAAAAGTTTTCTTAACAGAGGAGCATTGAAAAATAGCCTCACTGAGGTACAATTGATGTAAAAGAAACTGCATATATTTATGTGGTACAATTTGATATGTTTTAAGTATTAACCCATGAAGCCATCACCATAACCAAGAGAAGGAACATATCTGCTAACTCCAAAGGTTTCTTTACTCCCTTTGGTAATCCTTTTCCTGTATGATTATTCTGACCTACCCCCATGCTGCCATTGACTTGCTTTCTAGTTTTCGAATATTATGAAGAAAGCTGTTGTGAAGATTCATGTTCAAGTATTTGTATGAACACATATTTTAATTTCTCTTGAGTAAATACCTAGGGGTGGTATGGCTGGGTCATATGGTAAGTATATATAAAACTGTTTTCCTAAATTGTACCATTGTACCATTCCTACCAGCACTGAACCATTTTAGCATTCCTACCAGCAGTGTATGAGAAGTTCAGCTGCTTCACAACCTCAGTAACAATTGGTATGAGCAGTCCTTTTAGTTTAGACATTCCAGTATGCCTAAAGTGGTATCTCAAGATTTTAATTTGCGTTTCCTTCATGACTTACAATGTTGAACGTCATTTTATGTGCTTATTTGCTATCCATATATGTTCTTTGGTGAATATTTTTGCCCATTTTGGAATTGGGTTGTTTTCGTATTATTAAACTTTGTTGATTTTAATATATTCTGAATACAATCCTTTATCAGATATGTGATTTGTGAATAATTTCTCCTAGTGTGTAGCTCATCCGTTTACTCTCTTAACAGTGTCTTTTGAGGAGCAAAATTTATTAACTTGGATGAAGTTAAATTTATCAATTATTTCATTGGTTGGGCTTTCAGCTTAGTATGTAATAAATCTTTGCATAATCCAAACTAAATAGTATTTTATTATAGATGATGTATACATTTAGGTTTTTGCATTTAAGTTGATGATACATTTTCAGGTAAGTTTTTTATATGCTGTGCAATTTGCGTCAAGGTTTAATCTTTTTTGCATATACAATCCAATTATTCCTTCACAATTTGTTGGCAATATTATTCTTTCTTCACTGAATTACCTTTGCACTCTGGAAAAATTCAACTGACCATATGTACACATGAGTCTATTTCTAGACTGTATTCCATTGGTCTATTTGTCTATATTTGTTCTAATATCATACCATCTTCTTCTATAGCTTCCCTGGTGTATACAGGTAAGTATATAGGTATATCCAGGGCTTCCCTGGTGGCTCAGACTGTAAAGAATCCACCTGCAATGCGGGAGATCTGGATCCAATCCCTGGATGAGGAAGATCCCCTGGAGGAGGAAATGGCAACCCACTCAAGTATTCTTGCCTGGAGAATCACCATGGACAGAGGAGCCTGGCAGGCTACAGTTGATGGGGTCGCAAAGAGTAGGCTACAACTGAGCAACTAAGCACAGCTCTATAGCTTTAGAATATGTCTTGAAATCCAGTACTATAAATCCTCAAACAGTTTTCTTCTCTTTCAATTGTTCTGGCTAATCTAGATTCTTTTCCTTTCTATCTAAGGCAATTTTAAAATCAGCTTGATATTTTATAAAAAGATCTTACTGGAATTTTGGTTGGGATTGCACTGAATTTATAGGTCAATTTGGAGAGCATTGGACTCAAAATACTATTGATTTTTATAATCCATAAATATAGTATATCTCTCCATTTTTAATTGCTCTCAGAAATATTTTTGGTTTTCAGACTTGCACATCTTTTTCCAGGTTTATCGCTCATTTGTTTTGGCACTAATATAAATGAAATTGATTAGTTCTTTTAATTTTATTCAATGATTGTTTATTGCTCATATATAGAAATACAATAGATTTTTATACATTAATCTTTTATCTTATAACATTGCTAACTTTTCTATAACTAGTAATTAGCAACTTCCCTGTAAGTCCCGTATGGTTTTCTATTGATGCATAAATGATCATAGATGATCCTGTCATCTGCAAATAAAAGCAGTTTTATATCATTCTTTTCAAGCTGGATGAATTTTGTTCCCCCCTTGTTTTGACCGATTACAATATCTCAAATTGATGGTACAGTATTTAACAGTAGTGGTGGGTGTGGATATTCTTGTCTTGTTTCTGATCTTAGGGGAGAATATTGTCTTTTATTCATAAGTAAAATGTTAGCTGTAAGATTTTTGTGAATTGACTTTATTATATTGTAAAAATTTACATTTATTCCAAGTTTTCTGAGAGGTTTTTAAAGTCAGGAATGGGTGTTTAATTTTATGAAATGCTTTTTCTGCATTTTTTAGGTGATAGTATTTTTTAACCTGTTAATACTGTATCTTAGTCCACTTGCATTGATATAAGAAAATACCATATATTGGATAGCTTATAAACAGCAAAATTATTTCTCACAGTTCTGGAAGCTATGAAGTCCAAGACCAACATGCTGGAATGTTTTCATTCTGATGATGGCCCTTGTTCTAGTTCATATTTGGTATCTTCTTGCTGTCTTCTCACACAGTATAAGGGGAGAAGGATCTCTCTGGAATCCCTTTAATAAGGGCATTCATCCTATTCATGAGACTCTGCCTCATGACTGAATTATGTCTCTTAGGCCCTTCCTGATAACAATCACATTGAGAATTAGAATTTCAACATATAAATTTCGGGTGTCAAGAAAATTCAGTCCTTAGCATATCTTGAATTAACACTGATTGATTTATAAACATTAAACAAATCTTGAATTCTTGAGATAAATTTTACTTTGTATGACATTTTAACATATTGTTGGATTTGACATGCTAATGTTTAATTAAAAATTTACACCCATGTTCATGGTTGACGTTAGTATGTAGTTTTCTTATAATGTTTTGTGTGGGTTGTAATCAGGGCAAAACTGGCCTCTTTAAACAAGTTTTCATTCCTGTGTAAGAAACCACTTCAAAACTTAATGGCTTACCACATATCCATTAGGATGGCTGCTATTAAAAAACAAACCAGAAAATAATACATGTTGGCGTGGGTATGGAGACACTGAAGTCCTTGTGTTCTACTGGTAGAAACGTAAAATTGGGTAGCTGCTCTGGAAAACAATGTGGCAGTTTCTCAAAAAATTAAAAAAATAGAATTACCATAAGGTCCAGCAATTCTGTTTGTGGATATATGTCCAAAAGAATTGAAAACAGTCTTGAGATATTTGTGTACTAATGTTCACAGCAGCCTTATTCATAATGGACAAAAGGTGGAAGGAACACAAATGTCCAAGGACGAATGAATGGATAAACAAAATGTGATATATACATACAATGCAATAATGCATGCAACGATATGGATGAAGCTTGAAGACAGTTTGCTAAGTTAAATAAGCCAGTCACATTGTAAAACTTCTAGAATAGAATATAGGCAAAACATTCACCGACATAAATTGTACCAATGTTTTCTTACATAAGTCTCCTAAGGCAATTGAAATAAAAGCAAAAATAAACAAATGACATGTAATCAAACTTATAAGCTTTTTCACAGCAAAGGAAATCATAAACAAAATGAAAAGACTATCTATGGCTTGGGAGAAAATATTTACAAATGATGCAACTGACCAGTGTTTAATTTCCAAAATATACAAAAAAATTCATATATTCATACATTCAAACATTCAATAACAACAACAAAAACAACCCAATCAAAAAAATGAGCAATTCTCCAAAGACATACAGATGTCCAATAGGCACATGAAAAGATGCTCATCATTGCTAATTATTAGAGAAATGCAAATCAAAGTGCAATAAGGCACCACCTCACAGTGGTCAGAATGTGTATGTGATAAGTCACTTCAGTCATGTCCAACTCTTTTCGACCCCATGGACTGCAGCACACCAGGCTTCCCTGTCCTTCACCATCTCCCAGAGTTTGCTCAAACTCTTGTCCATTGAGTCGGGGATGCCATCCAACCATCTTGTCCTCTGTTGTCCGCTTCTCCTCCTGCCTTCAATCTTTCACAGCAATCACGGTTTTTTCCAATGAGTCGGTTCTTTACATCAGGTGGTCAAAGTATTGGAGCTTCAGTTCCAGCATCAGTCCTTCCAATGAATATTCAGGACTGATTTCCTTTAGGATTGACTGATTTAATCTCCTTCTAGTCCAAGAGACTCTCAAGAGTCTTCTCCAACACCACAGTTCAAAAGCATCAATTCTTGCACACTCAGCCTTCTTTATGGTCCAACTCTCACATCTATACATGACTACTGGAAAAATCATAGCTTTGACTATATGGACCTTGGGTGGCAAAGTGATGTCTCTGCTTTTTAATACACTAAGTTGGTCATAGGTTTTCTTCCAAGGAGCAAGCATCTTTCAGTTTCATGGCTGTAGTCACCATCTGCAGTGATTTTGGAGCCCAAGGAAAAAACGTTTGTCACTGTTACCCCATCTATTTGCCAATGAAGTGATGGGACTGGATGCCATGATCTTATTTTTTTTCTTTTCATATTGAGTTTTAAGCCAGCTTTTTCACTCTGTTCTTTCACTTTCATCAAGAGGCTCTTTAGCTTTTCTTCGCTTTCTGCCATAAGGGTGGTGGTGTCTGTGTATCTGAGGTGATTGATATTTCTCCCTTCAATTTTGATTCCAGCTTGTGCTTCATCCAGTGTGGCATTCCACATGATGTACTCTGCATATAAGTTAAATAAGCAGAGTGACAATATACAGCCTTGACATACTCCTTTCCCAATTTGGAACCAGTCTGTTGTTCCATGTCTGCTTCTAACTGTTGTTTCGTGACCTGCATACAGGTTTCTCAGGAGGCAGATAAGGTGGTCTGGTATTCTCATCTCTTTAATAATTTTCTAGTTTGTTCTGATCTACACAATCAAAGGCTTTGGTATAGTGAATGAAGCAGAAGTTGATGTTTTCCTGGAATGTGGTATATAAAATGGCATATTCAGTTCAGTTCAGTTCAGTCACTCAGTCGTGTCCAACTCTTTGCAACCCCATGAATCACAGCATGCCAGGCCTCCCTGTCCATCACCACCTCCCGGAGTTCACTCAGACTCACGTCCATTGAGTCAGTGATGCCATCCAGCCATCTCATCCTCTGTCGTCCCCTTCTCCTCCTGCCCCCAATCCCTCCCAGCATCAGAGTCTTTTCCAACGAGTCAACTCTTCGCATGAGGTGGCCAAAGTACTGGAGTTTCAGCTTTAGCATCATTCCTTCCAAAGAACACCCAGAGCTGATCTCCTTCAGAATGGACTGGTTGGATCTCCTTGCAGTCCAAGGGACTCTCAAGAGTCTTCTCCAACACCACAGTTCAAAAGCATCAATTCTTCGGTGCTCAGCTTTCTTCACAGTCCAACTCTCACATCCATACATGACCACAGGAAAAACCATAGCCTTGATTAGACGGACCTTAGTCGGCAAAGTAATGTCTCTGCTTTTGAATATGCTATCTAGGTTGGTCATAACTTTCCTTCCAAGGAGTAAGCGTCTTTAAATTTCATGGCTGCAGTCACCATCTGCAATGGCATATTGCTGCTGCTGCTGCTAAGTCACTTCACTCGTGTCTGACTCTGTGCGACCCCATGAAAAAGAATGAAATACAACCATTTGCAGCATGGGTGGATCTAAAGATTATCATACTAAGCAAAATAAGTCAGGAAAATAAAGACAAATAACATATTATATCACTTATTGTAGGATCTAAAATATGACACAAATGAACTTATCTATGAAACAAGAAAGACTCAGAGATAGAGGATAGGCTTGGGGGGAAAGATTGGAAAAGATAAAAATTGAAAAAGATAAAATAGGTGTTTGGGCTTCCCAGATAGCTCAGTTGATAGAGAATTCGCCTGCAATTCAGGAGACCCCGGTTCAATTCCTGGGTCAGAAAGATCTGCTGGAGAAGGAATAGGTTACCCCCTCCAGTATTCTTGGGCTTCCCTTGTGACTCAGCTGGTAAAGAATCCACCAGCAATGTGAGAGACCTGGTTTCGATGCCTGGGTTGGGAAGATCCCCTGGAAAAGAGAAAGGCTACCCACTCCAGTATTTTGGCCTGGAGAATTCCTTGGACGGTATAGTCCATGGGGTCACAAAGAGTCTGACACGACTGAGCAACTTTCATTTTTGCTTTGGGATTAACAGATATAGACTACTATATATAAAATAGGTAAAGAAGAAGGGCCTCCTGTATAACACAGGGAACTATATTCAACATCTTGTAATAAGTGCTGGAGAGGACTCTAGAGAGTCCCCTGGGCAGCAAGGATATCAAACTAGTCAATCCTAAAGGAAATCAGTCCTGAATATTCATTGGAAGGACTGATGCTGAGGCTGAAGCTGCAATCCTTTGGCCACCTGATACAAAGAACTGACTCATTGGAAAAGACCCTGATGCTGGGAAATATTGAAGGCAGGAGGAGAAAGGGGTGACAGAAGATGAGATGGTTGGATGGTATCACTGACTCAATGGACATGAGTTTGAGAAAGCTCCAGGAGATGGCGAAGGACTGGGAAGCCTGGTGCACTGTAGTTCATAGGGTCTCAAAGAGTTGGACATGACTTAGCGACTTAGCATGCATGTATGCAGGATACAAAAGTAAATGTGATACAGCCTTTCTCTTAAGGAATTTAGAATCTATTTGGGAAGACCCATGTAGAAAACTGGTTGCAATACTGAATGATACATGCTTTGATAACATAAGTACAATATGCTATGGGAGTTTATGAGAGGTATACATAATGCAATCCTGAAGATGCTGGGAAAGCTTTCAGGAGAATTAATTTCTAAGGCTGATATCTAAATGATAAATAGGAATTACCCAGACAAAGAAATGTGAGGAGAATTTTGTAGGCATAGGGAACGATATGCAGAGTAAGGGAGGTGATAGAAAGCATGATGAATTTGTGGAACTGCAAATAGTTTAGCATGGAGCCTGGTGTGGCAATGGTGAATGTTGGGAAATGAGCCTAGATGGCAAGAAGTATCTTGATCAGGCAATATGATATATCATATTGAGTTTGGCTTTTATCCCAAGGACACTGGGCAACTATTTAATTCTTTTGTTCAAATTTGCATGTTATAAAAGAAGTTTAAAGGGGACGAATAAAAATAGGGTCAATACTTAAGTGTTGTTGAAATAGGTCCACAAATTTATTGAACTCTAGCTAGGTTCTAGGTATTGTGCTATACACTGGGGATACACTGTTAAACAAAAGAATACAAGCCCTGCCCTCTTAGAGCTTAGTATTTTGGGAGTGGGGAAGATATTAAGTGTGTAGATTAAATGATTATATATGTGCTAAGTGCCATGAAGAAGTACAGGATTCTGTGGAAGCTAAAGAAGAGGACCTGGCATTGTTTGAGGTGGGGGAAATCAGTGTTCACCTAGGGAACTGAAGTTTAAACTGCTGACAAAGGAAAGAATAAAGGTTAACCAGATAAAAGGAGTTGGGATTATAAGTAGATTATGTTCTCATAGATGGGATAGAATATGCTGAAGCCCGAATTGAAAAGGATATAGTATGTTTCAGGACTTCCCACGTGGCACTGGTGGTAAAGAACCTTCCTGCCCAGGCAGGAGACATAAGAGGCGCAGGTTCGATCCCTGGGTTGGGAAGATCTCCTAGAGGAGGATGTGGCAACCCACTCCAGTGTTTTTGTCTGGAGTATATCCCATGGACAGAGGAGCCTGGCAGGCTGCAGTTCATAGCGTTGCACAGAGTCAGACATGACTGAAATAACTTAGCCCGCATGCATGTTTCAAGTACTAAGAAAAGTTGGGGCTGGTGCACTGAGACGATCCAGAGGGATGGTATGGGGAGGGAGGAGGGGGGGAGGTTCAGGATAGGGAACACATGTATACATGTGGTGGATTCATGTTGATGTCTGGCAAAACCAATACAGTATTGTAAAGTAAAATAAAGTAAAATTTTAAAAAATAAAAATAAAATAAAAAATAAAAAACAATACAATATTGTAAAGTAACCTCCAATTAAAATAAATAAATTTATATTTTTAAAAAAAGTTCAGTGTGATTGGAATAGAAAGAGAAGTAGGGTAGAATGACATGACATAACTGAAGAGGTATACAGTGTTCAGATCATGTAGAACCCAGTAAATCACATTATATTCAATTTGATCTTTGTTCTAACAGAAATGAGGGATGGAATGGCATGGTTCTGATTTACACTGTAAAAAGAACAGTCTATGCTGTATGGAGGATTAATTCAGTTCAGTTCAGTTCAGTCGCTCAGTCATGTCCGACTCTTTGCGACCCCATGGAGGATTAATTAGAGGGGCAAATTGAAAGCAAGGACACCAAGTAATATTTTTTTGAAAGAGTCCTGGAAAAAGATAATGGTGGCTTGGGCTTGTGAGTAAATGATGAAGCTGGGAAGAAGAGGAAAGAATTAAAAAACATTTAGGAGATATAATTAATAGGTCTTGGTATTTTGTGAAACCGTTTACCAGGACTGGGAAGACTGCAAGTGAAATGTGTCCAAGAAAAGGAGGGAGAAGTTTTTAGTTCAATATTGAACATGTTATGTTGAGGTTCATTTGGGACATGATATCAAATAGGCAAATTGATGCATAGATCTGAAGCTCAGAGCTCAAGATACTTGGTAACAATGGACATATAGCAACTGAATCATGGGAAAGAGAATAGTAATAAAAGAAACAGTCAGGAGGCATCCTTGAGGGCATATATTGGTTATGTAGAAGACGGGGCAGTGGAGAATTAGAGACTATAGCCGAACAATCTTCACAGAAACCCAGCAAGGAAGTGATGAGATTCCCATTTACAGTTGAGAAAAACGAGGCTCAGTGAACTTAAGTTATTTGTATACAATGAGTAAACTAGGAAGTGGCAGGGTCCAGAATGGCATGCCAGTCTTCTTGAATTCAAATCTTTTGCTCTGGCTATAGCCCCATGCAGCCTTTCTTGATGCACAGATCCTTCCTACAACTAATTTTTAGTTTTTCTTACAGATGAGTTAAAAAGTATTTGGAAAGTTTTTATCTCTTTTCTGACTTTTATTACAAGCTCCATCTCGGAGAAGCTTTGACTTTTTTGTGTTTTTTATTTTATTTATTTTATTTTTTAAATTTAAATTTATTTACTTTAATTGGAGGCAGCAAAAGAGACATAGATGTATAGAACAGTCTTTTGGACTCTGTGGGAGAGGGAGAGGGTGGGATGATTTGGAAGCTTTGACTTTTAAACTTAGAAGCTGTGTGTGTCCTGAGTCAGGCAATGACCCATGAGTGGGAGTTACAAAGGATTATGAGAGTTGGACTATAAAGAAAGCTGAGCACCAAAGAATTGATGCTTTTGATCTGTGGTGTTAGAGAAGACTCTTGAGAGTCCCTTGGACTGCTAGGAGATCCAACCAGCCCATACTAAAGGAAATCAGTCCTGAATATTCATTGGAAGGACTGATGCTGAAGCTGAAACTCCAATACTTTGGCCACCTGATGCAAAGAACTGACTCATTGGAAAAGACCCTGGTGCTGGGAAAGATAGAAGGCAGGAGGAAAAGGGGACAACAGAGGATGAGATGGTTGGATGGCATCACCGACTCAGTGGACATGAGTTCGAGTGAACTCTGGGAGTTGGTGATGGACAGGGAGCCCTGGTGTGCTGCAGTCCATGGCATCGCAGAGTTGGACATGACTGAGTGACTGAACTGAACTAAACTGATGAGACCTTAAGCTATAACTTTTTCAGTTCATAAGAAAGGCTATTGTTGTTACTGTTGTCTTTTCCCACTGCTTCTTCCCACTTTGACCCTGTCCCCAAACAAAAAACCATCCAGATGGTAGGTATAGCTAAGCAGGAAGGCTTAACACCACCTGACTCCATATGCAGGTTGGAAATTTATAAATGTTTAGGGAGATGAGTCTCTGGAATTAAGTTGTTAGTGGGTTTCCATGGAAATGCTCATGCCTAGCAAGTTTTTATGTAGAACAAAAATGCAACAGCTTCAGGCAGAAAATATTGGGCAATATATTCATTAAGTGTGAGTTGAGGTACAAAGTACATTGCTATTGCCCTTTAAGATGGGTCTTCAAGACATTTATTCTGTCAGTAATATTTTAGAGACTTAAGGAAAATATCATTGATAGCTGACTTGCAGTGCATCTTAATGATAGCTGTCCCCAAGGGATAGCAGGAAAAAAACATATGTGTTAGAAACAGTGAGAGAAAGATTATCGAAAGGAGAGCAGAGACTGAAAAGGAGAAAATTGAAAAATGGTTGATGAGTAATACTAATTCCTTACCTTTAAAAAATAATGAATTTTATCAGTCCTCCATATATATTAGGCTAGAAATTTGGTATTTTCTAGATGAGGAATTTTAGAACCATCTATGTTTCTTAGGTGACTTGTCTAAAGTTAGACTTCTAGTCACTGGCAGGTATTATAGCCCTAGTTTTATTCCATTTCATCAAGCTAGTCCATACTAGGGGCGAAGGAAGTCAATGAATAGCTAAAGGTAGACTTTGCAATTTATGTTTTTAAATGTTATAACAGCTTCTTTTGGGGCATCTCCCAATCACATAGGAACAGGCATATTTTGAGGAGACTCATTTTATGATGCTAGTATTTGCCATCTTGCTATAGCAATTACAATTGGAGGTGTCATAAGACAGAAACATGCTTCAGAGACATGGAAGTTGTCTGAGTTTTACTTGAATTTCCTATTATGGAAAACATCAACATTTATTTCTTAGTGAAGAGGCTTAAAACAGAGATGATCCCAGGGTACTGAGGTCACACTATAGGATTTGGAGCATACTTGTTGAAGCCCCTACTTGAGACTCCTATGGTAAGGCAGAGAGGGATCAGGGGCCAAAGAGAGTATAAAAAGAGTTCAGGCAAGAAGTTTGTGACTAAGGACAGGAATACTGGTGAGGGTATTGGAGGGAGTCTTTTATTTGCTGATTGAATGGAGCTGAGCAGGACTAGATACAAAAGAGAGAATACAGTAATTCATTTTAAAATGAGGTTCCTATTACCAAGACCAAAGGCTTTCCTCACAGTAGTGTCAGATATAAGATAAGAATTAAAGCCCTCGATGTTTAAAAAATTTAATAAAAAATATTTAACATATTGAGAAGTTCAGAAAAATGTAACAAATCATCTGGATACAATAGACAGTAACTTATTGAAAATATGATTCAGAGCTAAGTTCTTGCTGACCTTCCTTCCACTTGAAAAATAAAGATGGAATCTCACATCTCTTTCCTTTCACTCTCTGAGGGTAAGTGTTCTCTTAAAATTAGCATGTATCACTCCCATGAAAGCTAGAAAATTATAACTATACAGGTATAGATCCATAAACTATATATAATATTGTATTGCATATTTTTAAAATTGTTTTAAATATAAATTTATTTATTTTAATTGGAGGCTAATTGCATATTTTTAATGTATCTGAAAAGTATCAAACTATATTCTAAAACATTCTTTTGTCAGTTATCAATATGTTTTAAAATATTTATCCAAGTTGATACATGGTAGGTCTAGTTCATCAATTTTGTCTACTGAACAGTGTTTTATTTTATGAAAATCAGATTATTTATCTATTATACTAAGGGATATTTAAGGGATCTTCTCTTTTTCTCTCCCTCCCTGCTATTACAAACAGGGCTTTAATTAGTATCCTTATATGTGCCTTCTTTTACATATCTTGGAGAATTTCTCTAAGACCATGATACCCAAAGTGTGGTCAGTGAAACATCAGTTTCAGAATCACCTGGGAGCTTGTTAGAAATGAGGGAAGGAAGAAAGTAGGCCGGGGTATATGAATAAATGAATTAATAAAATTTGAACATACCCCAAGCTTGGTTACCGCTTAAGATCTCCTCTTCCTCAACTATTACTTTCCTCTTATAAGTTGCTTAAATTTTTTCCTGTTTAGGAAACATGTATTTATTGGCTACTGTGCTAGAATTTGGCATTAGAAAAACAGTGATGAATAAGATAGATCTCTACTCTTCAGGAAATGTTCCTGTAAATAGTACTATAATTAAGAGAAGCATTTACCTGGTGGCTCTAGATGATAAAGAATCTGCCTGCAATGTGGGAGACCTGAGTTTGGTCCCTGGGTTGGGAATATGATCTGAGAAGGGAATGGCTACCCACTCCAGTATTCTTGCCTAGAGAATTCCATGGATAGAGGAGCCTGGCCAACTGCAGTCCATGGGGTTGCAAAGAGTCGGACACAACTGAGCAACTAACACTTTCACTTTCTGTACCATGTGAAGTTAGGTTTCAGAGGAAGGATAGATCATATCTGGTATCAGGGAAAGCCTTTTTTTGATGAAGTGGCATTTGAATCTGTCTCTGAAATGTGAGGATTCAGGGTGGAGGGAAGATGGTAATAGGTGAGAAGTCATTTTAGGCATAGAGGACTGTGTAGTTAAAGACAGAGATGGGAAAATCTGTTAAATGCTTGAAAAACAATAGAGTATCTAGTATGTAGAACAGAGTAAGCAGGAAAGAAACCTGGAAAGTTAGGTTGGGTTAGATCATGAAATACTTTGTTTACTTCTCTTTTCAGCTTGATCAAATTTTGCTTCTCATATATTGAAGCTCTGTTATTTGGTGTATACACCCTAAAACAATAGGATTGCTATATCTTCTTGAAAAACCATCCTCTTTATTATTCTGAATTGTCCCTATTAGTCCCAGATCAATTCTTTACTGTGAGGCCTACTTTGTCTGATAGCAGTCTAGCTCCTCCAGTTTTCTTTTTATTAGTCCACGTGTTACATCTTTGCCCATCTTTTTGCTTTTCATCTATTTGTACTTTCATATTAAAAGTGAGTTTTTTGTAGACAGCATACCATGGGTCTTGATTTCATTTCACCTAATCTGACAATCTCTCTTTTTTTTTTTTATTAAATTAGACTGTTTACATTTAAATTGCTTATTGATAAGTTGGCACCTAAATCTGCCATTTTTTTGTTTTGTTTTCTGCTTCTTCTCTTTTTCTTTCCTCTGTTTTTCTTAACTCCCTGTGGGTTACTTGAACATTTCTTAAGATTACATCTTGACTTGCTTTTAGTGTTTTCTAGCATATGTTTTGTATAATTTTCTTAGTAGTTGCTCTAGGTATTACCCATAGACATGTTTGGTTCACAGCATTGCTATGCATGGTGTTAGTAGTCTTGATTTTTTTGTTTGTTGAACAATTGTAAGATCTAGCAACACAGGATCTGGATTCCAACATAGCCATAATCTACTAGAGCCAAGTCATGGCTATCCCTTTTAGATGGGAGATGTGATTTCCCATTCACCATAGTTTCTACTACTTTACTGATTGCCAAAGAGAAGCTAGTGTCACTTACTATCTATCACTTTACATAGAGTCTGCTTCTAATTCAGGCTGTTTCTGACACCTGTGGGCATAATCAGTTTGTGACTTATGACTTATACTCTTAACTTTCCCCCAAAAAAGTGTTAGAGAGGATGATTCAGGGCGATCTTCAAACTTCTTCTCTTGCTATCAACCTATACATCTTCTTCCTTTGCTGCCAAACTTCTTGAAATTATTGTTTACATTCACTTTCTTTAATTCTTCATTCCCACTCACTTCTTAGTCCATGGAATTTTTCCCAGAGCATTCCACTAAAAGAGAGCTTACCAAGATTAACCAATGAGCTGCTGCTGCTGCTGCTAAGTCACGTCAGTCATATCCGACTCTGTCTGACCCCATAGGTGGCAGCCCACCAGGCTCCCCTGTCCCTGGGATTCTCCAGGCAAGAGCACTGGAGTGGGTTGCCGTTTCCTTCTCCATTGCATGGAAATGAAAAGTGAAAGTGAAGTCGCTCAGTTGCCTTCTCCAAACCAATGAGCTACATGTGGCTACATGGAGTGAACACTTTATCCTGAATTGATTGAATCTTTATCTTGTAAAGCATTTGGCATTGTTGATGTTGTATTTTTGAAATTCTTTTCCATTTGCTTCCATGATACTACATTTCTGGTTTTCCTCTTGGTTCTCCAGCCACATGTTTTCTAGTCTTCTTTATCTACCGATGTATTATATGCTTTATAGCATTACTACAAATGTTGCATTCATAATCTCATACGTTTTAGCAACAAAGGCAAATATATCCATAGGATAGATTCCTTGAAATTAACTTACTGGGTTAAAATTAACCCATTTAATATTTGCTAGATACTGCCAAATTGCTGTCCAAAAAGGTTTTCCTGGTTGACAACCAAGAGGAAGAGGGAATGCTCATATCCCTATATGTCATCATCATTGCTGGATATTCTCAATCGTTAAAATTTTCTCCAATCGAACATGCTTTATTTTCTCATTTTCCTGATTATTAGTAAGGTTGAGCTTATTTTAATAAATGTATTACCATATATACATAAATTGTCTATTATTATTCTTTGCCATTTTTGAGAGGAGGTGGTTTGAGACACTAGCTCTGGCATATATATATATTGTAAATATTTTCCCCAGTCTGTTATAATTTGTGGTGTGTTTTGGTCTACAGTTAACTTTACCTTTTCACATGAATTTTTCAGTATATTCTTTTTATTATATATTTAAACCATCTGGAATTTATTTTAAGGTGTGGAATGAAGTAGGTCTTAACTTGTTCCAAATGGATAGCCAACTTTGCCTCCGTTATTATTAAATAGTTCATCTTTTCCCTACTTACCTGATGTACCAGCTTTATTATACATTAAATTTCCATGTGAATATATTCCACTACAGGTATTCTATTTGACATCATTAACAAAGTGAAAGTGACAATGTTAGTCGCTCAGTTGTGTCTGACTCTTTGTGACCCCATGGACTGTCAGACTCCTCTGTCCATGAGATTTCCCAGGCAAGAATACTGGAGTGGGTAGCCATTGACTTCTCCAGAGGAATCTTCCCAACCCAGGGATTAAACCTAGGTCTCCTGATTTGCAGGCAGATTCTTTACCATCTGAGCCACCAGGGAAGCCCATCATTAGCAAAGTGACAGCTAAACATAGTAGTTAAGGGCTAAGACTCTGGAGCCAGGCTACTTGGTTCATGTTCAGTTCAGTTCAGTTCAGTCGCTTAGTCATGTCTGACTTTGTGACCCCAAGAATCGCAGCACGTCAGGCCTCCCTGTCCATCACTAACTCCTGGAGTCCACCCAAACCCATGTGCATTGAGTCGGTGAAGCCATCCAACCATCTCATCCTCTCTTGTTCCCTTCTCCTCCTGCCCTCAATCTTTCGCAGCATCAGGGTCTTTTCCAATGAGTCAGCACTTCGCATCAGGTGGCCAAAGTATTGAACTTTCAGCTTCAACATCAGTCCTTCCAATGAACACCCAGGACTGATCTTCTTTAGGATGAACTGGTTGGATCGCCTTGAAGTCCAAGGAACTCTCAAGAGTCTTCTCCAACACCACAGTTCAAAAGCATCAATTTTTCTGTGCTCACCTTTCTTTATAGTACAACTCTCATATCCATACATGACCAGTGGAAAAACCATAGCCTTGACTAGATGGACCTTTGTTGGCAAAGTAATGTCTCTGCTTTTTAATATGCTGTTTATGTTGGTCAAAACTTTCCTTCCAAGGAGTAAGTGTCTTTTAATTTCATGGCTGCAATCACCATCTGCAGTGATTTTGGAGCCCAGAAAAATAAAGTCAGCCACTGTTTCCACTGTTTCCCCATCTATTTCCCATGAAGTGATGGGACAGATGCCATGATCTTAGTTTTCTGAATGTTGAGCTTTACGCCAACTTTTTCACTCTTCTCTTTCATTTTCATCAAGGGGCTCTTTAGTTCTTCACCTTCTGCGATAAGGGTGGTATCATCTGCATATCTGAGGTTACTGATATTTCTCCCGGCAATCTTGACTCCAGCTTGTGCTTCTTCCAGCCCAGCATTTCTCATGATGTACTCTGCATATAAGTTAAATAAGCAGGGTGACAATATACAGCCTTGACGTACTCATTTCCCTATTTGGAACCAGTCTGTTTTTCCATGTCCAGTTCTAACTGTTGCTTCTTGACTGGCATAGACTTCTCAGGAGGCAAATTAGGTGTTCTGGTATTCTCATCTCTTTCAGAATTTTCCACAGTTTTTTGTGATTCACACAGTCAAAGGCTTTGACATATTCAATAAAGCAGAAATAGATGTTTTTCTGGAACTCTCTTGCTTTTTCCATGATCCAACAGATGCTGGCAATTTGATCTTTGGTTCCTCTGCCTTTTCTAAATTCAGCTTGAACATCTGGATGTACATGGTTCACGTACTGCTGAAGCCTGGCTTGGAGAATTTTGAGCTTTACTTTGCCAGCGTGTGAGATGATTGCCATTGTGTGGTAGTTTGAGCATTCTTTGGCATTGCCTTTCTTTGGGATTGGAATGAAAACTGACCTTTTCCAGTCCAGTGGCCACTGCTGAGTTTTCCAAATTTGCTGGCACATTGAGTGCAGCACTTTGACAGCATCATCTTTCAGGATTTGAAATAGCTCAACTGGAATTCCATCACCTCCCCTAGCGTTGGTCATAGTGATGCTTCCTAAGGCCCCTTTGACTTCACATTCCAGGATGTCTGGCTCTAGGTGAGTGATCACACCATTGTGATAATCTGGGTCATGATGACCTTTTTTGTATAGTTCTGTGTATTCTTGCCACCTCTTCTTAATATCTTCTGCTTCTGTTAGGTCCATACCAATTCTGTCCTTTATTGAGCCCATCTTTGCATGAAAATTTCCCTTGGTATCTCCAATTTTCTTGATATCTCTGGTCTTTCCCATTCTATTGTTTTCCGCTATTTCTTTGCACTGCTCACTGAAGAAGGCTTTCTTCTCTCTCTTTGCTATTCTTTGGAACTGTGCGTTCAAATGGGCATATCTTTCATTTTCTTCTTTGCTTTTCACTTCTGTTGTTTTCATAGCTATTTGTAAGGCCTCCTCAGACAACCATTTTGCCTTTTTGCATTTCTCTTTCTTGGGAATGGTCTTGATCCCTGTCTCCTGTACAATGTCACAAAACTCTACCCATAGTTCCTCAGGTACTCTGTCTATCAGATCTAATCCCTGGAATCTATTTCTCACTTGTCCTGTATAGTCATAAGGGATTTGATTTAGGTCATATCTGAATGGTCTAGTTGTTTTCCCTACTTTCTTCAATTTAAGTCTGAATTTGACAGTCAGTCTCTCCCATCAGGAAGCTTCTATAAGCCTCTTATCCTTCTCCATCAGAGGGCAGATAGACTGAAAACCACAATCACAGAAAACTAACGAATCTGATCACATGGACCACAGCCTTGTCTAACTCAAGGAAAGTATGAGCCATGCCCTGTAGGGCCACCCAGGATGGACAGGTCATGGTGGAGAGTTCTGACAAAATGTGGTCCCCTGGAGAAGGGAATGGCAAACCACTTCAGTATTCTTATCTTGAGAACCCCATGAACAGTATGAAAAGGCAAAAAGATAGGACACTGAAAGATGAACTCCCCAGGTCAGTAGGTGCCCAATATGCTACTGGAGATCAGTGGAGAACTAATTCCAGAAAGAATGGAGACATGGAGCCAAAGCAAAAACAACACCCAGTTATGGATGTGACTGATGATGGAAGTAAAGTCTGATGCTAGAAAGCATTAAAACAGTGTATTTAGCATACTAGTGATATATAAATGCTAGTTATTATTACTGTTATTGTTGCTTATACTAGTTTATTCATCCCAATGTCAACCATAATGTTTTAGTACAGATACTTGGCAAATACCTCCTTTTTATTTTCAGAATTTTCAGAAGAAATAAACCATACAAATCAAATATATGCTCAGTTCTATAAATAATATAGTTGAGGTAATTACTGGGAGTGAATTAAACTTACAGATTGCTTTGGGTGGAAGTTACATTTTTACAATACTGTCTTTCTATGTGGAAATGAAGTACATATCTCTAAGCAGATTTTTTCTTTTGGTTCTGTCATATATATATATATATGTATATATATGTGTATATATATGTATATATATATGTATATATATATATATACACATATGTGTGTGTGTGTGCATTAGTAAAGAGAACTTACTTGAGTTTTTAAATTTTTTTCGTTTTATATCGAAGTGTAGTTGATTTACAATGTTGTGTTAGTTTCAGGTGTACAGCAAAGTGATTCAGCCATACATATACATATATCCATTCTTTTCCAAATTCTTTTCCCACATAGGTTATTACAGAGTGTTGAGACATTCCCTGTGCTATACAGTAGGTGCTTTTCAGTTATTTATTTTATATACAGTAGTGTATATAGGTCAATCCCAATCTCCCAATTTATCTCTACCTCCGTCTTTCCCCTTTAGTAACCAGAAGTTTATTTTCTATGTCTGTGAGCCTGTTTTGTAAATAAGTTGATTTACATCATTTATTCAATTCCATGTACAAGTGATACAGTATTTGTCTTTTGCTGACTTACTTGACTAAGTATGATAAGCTCTAGGTCTCTTCATGTTGCTACAAATGACATTATTTCATTCTTTTTATGGCTGAGTAATATTCCATTACATATATGTACCACATCTTTATCTTTATCCATTCATCTGCTGATGGACATTTAGGCTGCTTCTATGTCTTGGCTATTGTAAATAGTGCTGCAATGACAATGAATATTGTGGTGCATGTATCTTTTCAAAGTATGGTTTTCTCTGGGTATATGCCCAGGAGTGGGATTGCTAAATCATATGGTAGCTCTATTTTTAGTTTGTTGTTGTTGTTGTTGTTGTTGTTGTTTTTGGTAAGGAACCTCCATACTGTTTTCCATATTGGCCCACCAATTTACATTCCCACCAACAGTATAGGAAAGTTCCATTTTCTCTACACTCTCTCCAGAATTTGTTGTTTATAAACTTAAAACTTTTTAAATTTATTTATTTTAACTGGAGGACAATCACTTATACAATCACTTCACATCACTGTGGTGGCCCCTGCCACACATTGACAGGAATCAGCCATGGGCACACATGCACCCCCACCATTCTGAAACCCCCTCCCACCTCCCTCCCCATCCAAGATGATAACAACAATCCTATATGCTTAAAAAGTTTATAAAACTTTTTGATGATGGCCATTCTGACCAGTGTGAAGTGATAGGTCATTGTGTTTTGTTTTTTTCTTTAATTGGAGGGTAATTGCTTTACAATGTTGTGTTGGTTTCTATTGTACAACAACACAAATCATCCATAAGCATATATATATCTCCTCCCTCTGGAGCCTGCCTCCCACCCACCCACCCCAATTATTGTAGTTTTCATTTGCATTTTTCTAGTAATTAGTGATGTTTAACATCCTTTCATGTGCCTATTTGCCATCTGTATGTCTTTTGTATGCCATTTGTATGTCTTCTTTGGAGAAATGTCTATTTAGATCTTCTTCCCATTTTTTGATTGGATTGTTTGTTTATTTGTTTGCTATTGAGCTGCATGAGCTGTTTGTATAGTTTGGAGATTAATCCCTTGTTGGTCACTTTGTTTGCAAATATTTTCTCTCATTTTGAGGGTCGTCTTTTCATTTTGTTTATGGTTTCCTTTGCTGTGCAAAAGCTTTTAATTTTAATTAGGTCCCATTTGTTTATTTTTGCTTTTATTTTCATTACTCTAGAAGGTGAGTCAAAAAAGATCTTGCTGCGATTTATGTCACAGTGTTCTGCCTGTTTTCCTCTAAGAGTTTTATAGTATCTGGTCTGACATTTAGGTCTTTAAGCCATTTTGAGTTTATTTTTGTGTACAGTATTAGAGAATGTTCTAATTTCATTGTTTTACATGTAACTGTCCAGTTTTCCCAGCACAACTGATTGAAGAGGTTGTCTTTTTTCCATTGCATATTCTTGCCTCCTTTGTGGTAGAGTAATTGACATTAGGTGCACAGGTTTATTTCTGGGCTTTCTATCCTGTTTCACTAATCCATAAGTCTGTCTTTGTGCCAGTATCACACTGTTTTGACTACTGTAGCTGTATAGTAGAGTCTGAAGTCAGGGAGACTGATTTCTCCAGCTCTGCTTTTCTTTCTCAAGATTGCTTTGACTATTAAGGATCTTTTCTGTTTCCATACAAATTTTAAGATGTTTTGTTCTAGATCTCCAAAAAATGCTATTAGGTAATTTGATATGGACTGCAACCTTAGGTAGTAGAGTCATTTTGACAATATTTTTTCTTTTAGTACAAGATCATGACAAGTTTTTCCTTCTGTTGGTGTCATATTTGATTTCTTTCATCAGTGTCTTATAGTTTTCTGTGTACAAGTCTTTTGCCTCCTTACATGGGTTTATTCCTAAGTGTGTTAAGTAACTGTTAGTCGCTCAGACATGCCCAGCTCTTTGTGACCCCATGGACTGCAGCCCTCTGTCCATGAGATTTTCCAGGCAAGGATACTGGAGTGGGTTGCCATTTCCTTCTCCAGGGGATCTTTCCAACCCAGGAATCGAACCCGGGTCTCCTGCACTGCAGGCAGATTCTTTACCAACTGAGCTACAAGGGAAGCCCTAGGTATTTTATTCTTTGTAATATAATGGTAAATGGAGTTGTTTCCTTAAATTTTATTTCTGATATTTCATTATTAGTGTATAGAAATGCAACAGATTTTTGTGTATTGATTTTATATCCTTCAGCTTTACCAGATTCATTGTAAACTCTAGTAGTTTTCTGGTAACATCTTTAGGATTTTCTATGTATAGAATCATGTCACCTGAAAACAGTGACAGTTTTACTCCTTCTTTTCCAATTTGCATTCCTTCTATTTCTTTTTCTCCTCAGATTGTTGTGGCTAGGACTTCCAAAACTATGTTGAATAGATGTGGTGACATTGAATATCCTTGTCTTATTCCTGATTCTAGAGGAAATGATTTCAGCTTTTCACTGTTGACTATGATGTTAGCTGTGGGTTTGTCATATATTGTCTTTATTATGTTGAGAGGTATGTTCCCTCTATACCCACTTTCTGTAGAGTTATTATAAATGGGTGTTGAATTTTATTAAAAGCTTTTTATTTATCTATTGAGATGATTGTATGGTTTTTATTCTTCAGTATGTTAATGTGGTGTATCACACAGATTTGCAGATACTAAAAAATCCTTGCTTCCCTGGGATAATTCCCACTTGGTCGTGTTTTTTGATCCTTTAATGTATTGTTGAATTTGGTTTGCTAGTATTTAATTGAGAATTTTTGTGTCTATGTTTATCATAGACATAGTGATACAGCTTGTGGTTTTCTTTCTTTGTGCTATCTTTGTCTGGCTTTGGTGTCAGGGTGATAGTACCTCATAGAATGAGTTTGGAAGTATTCCTTATAGTTTCATAAGGATAGGTGTTAACTCTTCTATAAAGGTAGAATTCACCTGTGAAGCCATCTGGTTCTGGACTTGTTTGTTGGGAGTGTTTTTGATTCTTTGTGTATTGTTTAATTTTCACATATTTGTAAATTTTCCTATTTTCCTCCTGTTATTGATTTTTATTTTTATTCTGTTGTGGTCAGAGAAGATATTTTGTATGATTTAATTTTTAAGAAATGTGTTGAGACTTGTTTTGTGGCCTAATATATTTTCTAACATGGAAAATATTCTATATGCACTTGGGAAAAATGAGCATTCTTCTGCTAAGGGATAAATGTTCTATGTATGTCTGTTAGGTATAGTTGGTTCATAGATTTGTCCAAGTCCTCTATTTCATTATTGGTTTTCTTTTTAGTTCTATCCATTATTGAAATTGAGCTGTTGATATCTACAACTATTTCTATTGAGCTGTCTATTCCTCCCTTCAGTTCTGTCAGCTTTTATACATGTCCATGTTTATTATTGTTATAACTTACTTGTGAATTGACCATTTTATCAATATATGGTATTCTTGTTTATCTCTTAAATTTTGGGGGGTTAAAATATATTTTCTTTGATATATTAGAGCCATCTCAGGCCTCTTTTTTTCTTACTATTTGCATGAAATGTTTCATTTCATGAATGAAATTCATTTCATTTCAAGAATGTTTGAAATGTTTCAAGAATGAAATATGTTTCATTTTTTCACTTCTGATCTATTGTGTCTGTGCCTCTAAAGGGAGCCTTTTGTAGACAGTGTATATAATTAGATCATGTTTTTAAAAATTTTGTTAAACCAATGCCTAATCTTTGAATTGGAGAGTTTAATTCATTTAAATTTAAAGTAATAACTGATAAGTGGTTACTTACTCTTGTCATTTCATGGTTTTCTCTATATTTTACTTATGTCCTTTTTTCTCTTAATTCATCCATAAATGCCATATTTTGTCATTATTCCTTTCTTTCTATCATTTTGATTCTCTCTTCATTTCCTTTGCTGCATTTTTTTTTTTAGTTTTTATCTTATTGGTTACACTAAGATAAATTGTAACCTCCCCTGGCATTTACAATTAACATCTTAGCTTTGTAACTATCAAATTTGAATTAATACCAACTTGGTTTTAATAGTATACAAATCTTTGCTCATTCACACCTCAAGTCTCCTTTCTTATATTGTTTCTTTCACAAATCATGCCTTTTTACATTGTGTGCTCACTTATATAGACTTAAAATTATTGTTTTAAGCATTTGTCTTTTAAGTAGTACAGGAAAAAAAAAAAGACTTGGAAACCAAAGTAGCAATAATACTGTGTTTTCTATTTCCCTATATAGTAGCTTTACATTGTTTTTCATTTTTCATAAGGCTTTCAGTTGCTTTGTAGTGTCCTTTCCATTCAGTTTGGAAGCCTCCCTTTGGTATTTCTTATAGGGCAGATCTACAAGTTTTGAACTTCCTTAGTTTAGCTTTTCTTTATATGAGACTATCTTAATTTTTCCTTCATTTCCTTCATAGAAGAACAGTTTTATTGGAAACAGAATTTTGTTGACAAATTTTTATTTTCATCAATATAAATATGCTGGACCACTTCCTTCTGGCTTCCATGGTTTCTGAATTTAACAGTCTGTTAATCCTACTGAGGATCATTTTTACAAGAGTAAATTATCTCGAGCAGCTTTCAAGATTCTATGTATTTGACTTTCAACAACTTCATTATAATGGATTTCCATTGATGTCTCTTTGAGTTTATCCTGCTTGTAGTTTTTTAAACTTCTGAGATGTGTAGATTTATGCCTTTCCTCAAATTTGATTAATTTTGGGCTATTATATCTGTAAATAATCTTTGTTTCTCTTTCTCTGTCTTCTCTCCTTCTGAGGTTTTCATTATGCAAGTGTTGGTATACTTGATGTTATCTCATGGGTCTTTTAGGCTCTGTTCACTTTTTTCATTCTTTTGTCTTTCTGCTCTTCAGACTGGAAGATCTCATTGGCATATCTTTAAGCTTATTGATTCTTTCTTCTGCCTGGTCAAATCTACTATTGAACCGCTCTAGTAAAATTTTCAGTGCAGTTATTACATTTTTCAAGGCTAGAATTTCCATGTGGTTCCTTTTTATAACTTCCCAGTCTTTATTGATATTCTCTATTTGGTGAGAGATCAATTTATTGATTTCCTGCAGCTCTTTTATCATATTTTAAACAGCTGATTTAATGTATTTGTTTACCAAGTCCATGCCCGGGTTTCTTTCTTTAAATTAAATTAATTTATTTTTAATTGGGGGATAATTGTTTTACAATAATGTGTTGGTTTCTGCCATACATCAACACGAATCAGCCATAGGTATACACATGTCCCCTCCCACCCCATTCCAACCCCTCTACATTGTCACAGAGCACTGGGTTTGAGCTCCCTGCATCATATAGCAAATTCCCACTGGCTATCTATTTTACATATGTCTGGGTTTCTTGAAAGACAGTTTCTGTTAATTTCCATTTTTCTTGTGAATGGGCTATATTTTCTTTTCTTTTTGCTTGTCTTTTTTTTTGGTTAAAATAGTATATTTTAAGTACTATAATGTTACAACTCTGAAAATAAGGTTATCTTTCTTTCTTAGGATTGTTGTTTCTTCTTCATGTGGGCTGTACTTTGTTTAGTGACTCTTCTAAATTATTTTTATAAAGTTTGTATTCTTTGTCTTGCATGGTCATGGAAATCTAATTTCTTTTTTAAATATAAATTTATTTATTTTAATTGGAGGCTAATTACATTACAATATTGTATTGGCTTTGCCATACATCAACATGAATCCACCACGGGTGTACACGTGTTCCCCATCCTGAACCCCCTTCCCACCTCTCTCCCCATACCATCCCTCTGGGTCATCCCAGTGCACCAGCCCTGAGCATCCTATATCATGTATCAAGCCTGGTCTGGTGATTCATTTCACATATGATATTATACATGTTTGAATGCCATTCTCCCAAATCATCCCGCCCTCACCCTCTCCCACAGAGTTCAAAAGACTGTTCTATACATCTGTGTCTCTTTTGCTGTCTTGCATACAGGGTTATCGTTACTATCTTTCTAAATTCCATATATATGCGTTCAGTTCAGTTCAGTTCAGTTGCTCAGTTGTGTCCAACTCTTTGAGACCCCATGACTGCAGCACGCCAGGCCTCCCTGTCCATCACCAACTCCTGGAGTTCACTCAAACTCATGTCCATCAAGTCGGTGATGCCATCCAGCCATCTCATCCCCTGTCGTCCCCTTCTCCTCCTGCCCCCAATCCCACCTAGCATCAGAGTCTTTTCCAATGAGTCAACTCTTCGCATGAGGTGGCCAAAGTACTGGAGTTTCAGCTTTAGCATCATTCCTTCCAAAGAACACCCAGGACTGATCTCCTTTAGGATGGACTGGTTGAATCTCCTTGTAGTTCAAGGACTCTCAAGAGTCTTCTCCAACACCACAGTTCAAAAGCATCAATTGTTTGGCACTCAGCTTTCTTCACAGTCCAACTCTCACATCCATAGATGACTACTGGGTGTTTTTCTTTCTGGCTTACTTCACTCTGTATAATAGGCTCCAGTTTCATCCACCTCATTAGAACTGATTCAAATGTATTCTTTTTAATGGCTGAGTAATACTCCGTTGTGTATATGTACCACAGCTTTCTAATCCATTTGTCTGCTGATGGACATCTAGGTTGCTTTCCTGCCCTGGCTATCATAAACAGTGCTGTGATGAGAAATCTATATTTCATTAGCTTTGTGATTAGATAGTGATTCTTTAAATGCCTGGAGCTAAAAAATAAAAGCAAAAATACCAAAAAGGAAAAAAAAAAGAGTCTCTTTAGTTGTAGAAGGTTGACTCTGTGTTGTGGGACTCTTTTAACATTTAGCCAGGTCATTTAGAAGTCTACTTTAACATTTACTTCATTTTTGCATGTAGTCTGAAAGTCACTCAGAGGTGAAATTTTAGCATCTTCTCAGGCCTTTTCTGAGCATATGTTCAGCCCTAGGCATGTCTGTGGCTTTCTTGATTTCCAGCTATATGCAGAAGATTTAAATGTCATTATTCCCACTCCCATATCTCCTTTCCCAACCTTCTCCTGACCATGGTTTCCAGCTTATTGCTAATGCCTACTGTTATTTCTTGCTCCAGGTTCCTTTGGCCTATTTTGTTTTTACTTTCTGTAAATGCCACTTGGTAATCCTCCCCAGCCCTGGGAAAGCTGCAAGTCAGTTGAAACAAGGACAAGTCCTTGCACTGGTCCTTTAGGATGATGACAGAGTTTGAAACAAACACACAGCAACAATTCTTTGAGAATAAAGTACATAGTGTTCCTTTTGGCATTAGTAAACCTTCCTCAAGAATGTGGACTGTCATTTTCATGGTCACTTCTTTATCTGGGGATGGAAGATGGGGAGGCATTCAAAGAGTCATAGCATTCTCTTAGTGCAATGTAGCCCCTTCTTTCTTCATTAAAATTTCTTCTGGCTTCCTATGTCTCTGGATATGTTCCAGTATCTCCTAGTTTATAGTCTATGGGAACTTGGATAGAATTTGTATCCCACTGTTGTGTGAAAATTATATACATCTTAATTATGTTGAATTGGTTCATACTGCTTTTCAGGTCTACTATATTCTTCTAATTCTCTATACATTCATTCTATTTATTTCTGAGAATATGACATTGAAACTCCAAGTAAAAATCTTCATATATCTACTTAAACAATGGTAATATATAGTGGAACTATATGTACTTTGTTCTGTATTTTCCAAGTCTTCTGTAAATGTGCTATCATATTTTCCTATTTTAAAAAATAAAAAAGAAATTAAAAAATTAAATAAAGTATGGTTGATTTAAAAGAAAAATTTCCTCTGGCTGTTGTAAGTTTTTTACTATTTTCCAGAGTCCCAAAAAGTTGATTCTGAGGTTTTGGCCAGTTTATCTGTCACATTTGTGGAATAAGGGGGCCATGGATTTCCCTATCCTGCCATTTTCTGGGATACCACTCTCTGTTCATTTTTGATATATTTATTAAGTTTCCTTATTCCATTTTTATTCTCAAGTGGCTGGTAATTTTCACTTCCTATTTTTACTTTACCTGTGGTTACTTAAAATTTTTCTTTTCATCAATTTTATAAAAAGTAAACACCTGTGTTTATAAAGCAAACACCTGTGTAGTTATGATTCAGCTCAAGAAATAGAACATTACCAGCACCCTAAAGGCCCACTGTGTGTCCCTTGGAAATCTTTGGCACTAATTCCTTCATAGAGGAAACTGATATCTTGAATTTTGTGATTAGAATGCCTTTGTTTTTATTATAGTTTTACCACCTATACGTCCATCCCTACACAATATTGTATAGCTGTACTTGTTTTTAGACCATTATATAAATGCAATCACAGTGCCTATATTTTATTGTATTGGTTTTTGCTTCTTTTACTCAATATTAAATTTATGAGATTCATGCATATTTGGTAAAGTGAGAGCTTAAATTTTTGCCCATTAAAAATTTAGGCTGTTTGCCTTTTTATTCTTCAGGTGTAAGAGTTTGATTTACTCTCTCTATAAAATCCCTTTTCAGATAAATATTTTGAAAAAAAGATCAGTTTGGGGCTTACCTTTTCATTTTCTTAACAGTGTCTTTGGAAACCCACTCCAGTATTCTTGCCTGGAGAATCTTATGGATGGAGGAGGCTGGTGGGCTACAGTCCATGGGATTGCAAAGAGTCGGACATGACTGAGCGACTTCACTTCACTTGGAAAAGAAAAAGCCTTTACTTTCAATGAAGTCCGATTCATCATTTTTTCTTTTATATTTTGTGGTTGTTGTGTCCTATTTAAAAAATATTTTCCTGATCCAAAGTCACTCAAAAATTTTTTTAAGTTTTATTCTAGAACATTTCTAGTTTTAGCTCTCACATTTAGTTCAGTGATTGATTTCAAGTAAATTGTTTTATATGGTGAGAGGTCATGGTCAAAGTTCTTTATTTTGCATATGGATATTTAATTATTCCAGTACCAATTATCAAAATGATTATCCTTTCCCCACTTAACTGCATTTTCATTATTCTGTACATTAATTGGCCACACATGTGTGGGTCTATTTCTACGCACTTCACTGTGTTTCATTGATCTATATATTTATATTTATATTGCTTCTATACTCTCTTTAAATAACTATCACTACTCTTTTCTTTTTCAAAATTGTTTAGGTTATTTTACATTCCTTGTATTTTCATATGAATTTTAGAACCAGTTTGTCAGCTTCTATGAAATTGCTGAGTTTTTGATTGGCATTGGATTGAATCTATAGAAACAATATTAACAATAATAAAGCTTCTGATCTGTGAATATAGTTTAGCTCTCCCTTTATTTTAGTCTTTGGTTTCTAAACTCTGTTTTTCATATCATGAAAATCTATGTCAAATTTTTCATTTTCATTTGAACATTTATGGATGCTATTCAGAAATATTTAGTCTTTCATCTTTTGGATAACATTATAAATGGTAATTTTAATAAAATAATGTCAATTTCTGAATATAGCTAGCATATAGAAATGCATTTCATCTTGTATGTTGACCTCATATACTTTCTAAATTTTTCATAATTTGCATATTAGTTCTAGTAGCTTATTTGTGATTCTCTAAGATTTTATACATAGATGATTATGTCTACTGCTAATAAATAAAAATTTATCTTTTCCTTTTCAAGCCCCATGCTTTTTTTGCCCTACATTTATTCTTATTGCACTGGATAGTATCTCCAGCTCAATGCTGAATAGAAGTCTTACCTTAAAAAAAATAATACCACTTTTTATGTAGTATAAGAACCCCACAGAGATATATTTTCATTTCTCTCCTTAAGTCTTTGTGCTCCTTTTTGTTGCATATTTTACTTCTACTACATATGTTTTAAGTCGCACAATCATTATGTTGTCATTTTTTATTTAAATAATTATCATTTTCCCCCTTACTTTTAACTGTATTTGACACTTCATAAGCTCTTCAGTAAGTAGCATGTAGCTCACACAGACTGTTAAATTCATATACCTTATCAGCAGCAAATTAGAAAAAAAAAAGAGTATTGAGCTATAAGTCTTTGTTGTTGTTTTTTTTTTGTTTTTTTTTTTTTAAGAAAAAGGAAGAATTATGTTAGGTCCAATCTAAACAGGTGAGGGTTTTAAAGGACATCACCTGCCATTTCCTTAAGTTTTAAAATTTACAACTGTGTAATTTTAAGTAACAAAGCACCTGGTTGTATTCTATGATACTATAGCAAAAGCTTTCAGAAAGGAAACTCATCTCTATTTTCTTAGTGGCATCTAACAGACTTTCAAATACCAAGAATCTTAACTTATGATGGTAGTATTATCTGATGCTCCAAAGTAATCTGATAAGTTAACATTAGAATAGAATTGTGCCAAGTTGGAATTCTCAAGCTAAGTTTTCCATCTTTCAGAACTCCATCTTTTAATATTAATCTTGGACCTCTGAGTTTATATTTTCTAACAAATTTGTAAATTTTGGCCACTGTTTTTTTAAATAATTCCACTCACTTCTCAGTTTCCAGTTAAACATATATTAAGTCACTTGCTGTTGTCCAACAGCTCACTGACATTTTATTCATTTTTAAAAGTATCCTTTCAAAAAAAAAATAAAAGTATCCTTTCTCTGTTTTATTTTGGATAGTTTCTATTGCTATGCTTAATGGTTTATAGGTTTTTCTACAATGTCTAATCTGTTGCTAACCAAAACCAATGATTTCCCATCTAAAATATATTTTTCCCTAGAATTTTAATTTGGGCCTTTTTATATCTTTTATTTCTTTCCTCATCATGTTCATGTTCTTCTCTACCTTTTTGTAAATATATTATTTATTTATAATTGTTATTTTATCATCTTTGTCTACTAATTCTATCATCTGTGTCATTAATGGTTCTTTTTCAGTGGAGTTATTTTTCTCATTATAGATTATATTTTCCTATTTCTTTACATGCCTGGTAATTTTTATTGAATGCCAGATATTGTGTTGTAAATTGTTGTGTGTGTTGAATTGTTTGTGTATTCCCTTAAATATTTTTGTGCTTTGTTCTGTGAAATAGGTAAATTACTTAGAAAATTTTTAATCTATTCAAGCTTTGTGTTTCAGCTTTATTAAGCAAGTCCAGAACAGCCTTTAGTCTAGAGCTAATTTATCCCCACTACTAATTATGATGTTTGTTATAGATTTATTTGTAACTACTTTTCATCAGATTAAAGAAGTTCCTATCCATTCATAGACTTTTTAGACTTTTTATCATCAATGGAACAGTATTTCTCCAACTATTGAAATGTTATATGATTTTTTCTCTTTTATTTTGTTAATGTGATGAGTTACATTGATTAAAAAATTTTAGCCACTCTTTCATTTCTGAAATAGGCCTAACTTGCTTATGATGTTTTATCTTTATAATATATTTCTTTCTTCAGTTTGCTAGTCTTTTGTTTAAGATTATTGCATCTATATTTATAAGAAAGAATCACCTGTATTTCTCTTTTCCTTACTCTTTTTTATATCAGGTTTAGTAGTAAGATTATATTGACCTTATAACATGAGTTGAAGTATTTCCTCATTTTCTCTTTGCAGGAAGATGTTTTGAAATATTGACCTTATTTCTTCTTTAAATATTTGAATTTGCCAAAGACATCTTGACCTGAAGATTTATCTGTAAGAATGTTTTTAATTAAAGATTATTTTTAAATTGTTATAGGCTTAATCAAACAATATATTTCATCTATTGTTTTTGTGTTGATTGTTATATTATTTTACTTTCTTAGAGATTTCTAGGAGAATATTCTAGCTAAGTCTTCCAAATCACTAATTTGTAGCCATCTTATTTTTCCTTGATGTTCCTTTATTTTGAGATTTTAATATTTTTAACAATAAATATTTTAATTTCTTAGAGATCAGATTGATGCATTTTCATAGCCATGTGTTCTTGCTTTATTTTTTTGATATGCTATTGACTTTCTCTGAGGTTGTTAAATTAACTCATTTTAAAGCCTTTTAAAAATTATCTTTTTACTGGGGAAAATCATTCAATTTGTTCACTTTTATTACTATGATTTCTTCAAATATTTGGTGATTCTTGATTGCCTATTCATATTCACCAAAAAAGGTCTTGGTTCATCATTAGCAACAGATAAGGGTTTCTTCAGCAATTATGGAGAGTACATTGTCTTAATAAACTTCACTGAATGGAAAATTGAGTAATTTTCCCTGTGTACAAGTGGGAGGATATGTTGACAGGCTTTTCTCCAGAGTGCTTTGGTATGAAACTGCTAGGCAAGCCAGGGATTGTTATTATTGCCAAAGTAAGGAAGTCTTCATCTTGCAGTGGAACATTTTAGTGTATTTAACTCCTATGTAGAGCTGTATTTTTCCTACACACTCCCATTTTTTTTGTTGTGTGATTTGATGATATCACTCTAGTCCCAATACACATAAGCTCATCATGGAATATATTCCGTGTTTTTTTTTTCTTTTTTTAAAAAAACTTATTCTTATTATTTTTTTACTTTACAATATTCCATGTTTTTAAAACTGATAACTGATAAGAGGGTCAAAATACTGTATTCAGGTACTGTTTATACACAACTTGGTGTTGGGGATGTTTTGATGTTTATTTCCACTGTTCTACAATATTTTATCACCATGATGATTTTTCTATGACCTGGTTTTGGTTCCATAAAGCTTGGAGTTTCTTTGAAGCACCATTGTAAACAATGTCTCTTACCTCTGCAATAGTTGTCTTTCTCCTCTTTCTATTTTACATTGCATAGTCTATGTGCTAGTTTTACCATCACTATTATACTTATTTTATATCTTGCAGAAATTCTTCAGTGCTTCTGGTCTAATGATGGTTCCCCTACTTGTACTTTTTTGTTTCTTTTTTTTTTTCTATTTCAATGGAAATTTTGGCATTGAAATAGGTAAATAATTGAGTTCATTTCACAGTCTCAAGATAGAAATCCACATTATCTTTCTAATATTGGCCTACTTTGTCTCCCTTTTCCACTGGACCTTTCTTTTTTACTTTTTCTGAGTTATAAGGAGGTAGTAGATATTCCCTGGTTTTTGTGTTTCTTTTGCTTTACAAAATAATTCTCACCTAGTTTCAAACAGTTGGGCTAATTTAATTTTTCCCCCAGAGAATCCTCTGTAGCCCATGGTCATAGGGAGAGTCTAAGATGTTATTAATAATCAATGATTTTTAAAAATAAATTAAAGTTATTAGCTTAAAACCTTCAGAACTATTTAATATGGACTGTACATAGATGTCACATATATGATTGACCAAGGGGAATAAGCCATTTTTTCAACCACATTGTGCCAGATCAAGATGCACCTTTAAAGGCCATTCAGCTTAACTCCTTTGTACATATGTGGTGTAAACTGAGTTAAATTAATTTTTTTTTACTTCATACAGCTAGCTAGAGACAGAACCAAGAGTAAATCTTAGATCTTTTGTGCCTTCTACAACATTATGCTTCTCAACATAAAATGATGATGACAATAAACCCTGTTCTTTCAGGTTATCAGAGAGATTTAAAGTCCAAATTCAAGTCTTCTAATCATTGCACTCATCTCACATGCTAGTAAAGTAATGCTCAAAATTCTCCAAGCCAGGCTTCAGCAATATGTGAACCGTGAACTTCCAGATGTTCAAGCTGCTTTTAGAAAAGGCAGAGGAACCAGAGATCAAATTGCCAACATTTGCTGGATCATATAAAAAGCAAGAGAGCTCCAGAAAAACATCTATTTCTGCTCTATTGACTATGCCAAAGCCTTTGATTGTGTGGATCACAATAAACTGTGGAAAATTCTTAAAAAGATGGGAATACCAGACCACCTGACCTGCCTCTTGAGAAACCTGTATGCAGGTCAGGAAGTAACAGTTAGAACTGGACATGAAACAACAGACTGGTTCCAAATAGGAAAAGGAGTATGTCAAGGCTGTATATTGTCACCCTGCTTATTTAACTTATATGCAGAGTACATCATGAGAAACGCTGGGCTGGAGGAAGCACAAGTTGGAATCAAGATTTCTGGGAGAAATGTCAATAACCTGAGATATGCAGATGACACCACCCTTATGGCAGAAAGTGAAGAAGAACTAAAGAACCTCTGGATGAAAGTGAAAGAGGAGAGTGAAAAAGTTGGCTTAAAGCTCAGCATTCAGAAAACGAAGATCATGGCATCTGGTCCCATCACTTCATGGGAAATAGATGGGGAAACAGTGGAAACAGTGTCAGACTTTATTTTTGGGGGCTCCAAAATCACTGCAGATTGTGATTGCAGCCATGAAATTAAAAGATGCTTACTCCTTGGAAAGAAAGTTATGACCAACCTAGACAGCATATTATAAAGCAGAGATATTACTTTGCCAACAAAGGTCCATCTAATCAAGGCTATGGTTTTTCCAGTAGTCATGTGTGAGAGTTGGACTATAAAGAAAGCTGAGCACCGAAGCATTGATGCTTCTGAACTCTGTTGTTGGAGAAGACTCTTGAGAGTCCCTTGGACTGCAAGGTGATCCAACCAGTCCATCCTAAAGGAGAACAGTCCTGGGTGTTCATTGGAAGGACTGATGTTAAAGCTGAAGCTCCAATACTTTGGCCACTTGATGTGAGGAGCTGACTCATTTGAAAGGACCCTGATACTGGGAAAGATTGAGGGCAGGAGGAGAAGGGGATGACAGAGGATGAGATGGTTGGATGGCATCACTGATGCAATGGACATGGGTTTGGGTAGACTCCAGGAGTTGGTGATGGACAGGGACCCTGACGTGCTGCGGTTCATGGGGTCGCAAAGAGTTGGACACGACTGAGTGACTGAACTGAACTGAATCGTGTAACCATCATCTATCTTTTATCACCTTATCTGCTACATTTATTTGTCTAACCTGAAAACTGTACTATCTGTTACTTGAGAACGTGTCCCTCTGTATACTTATTCCTTCTTTTGTCTCTTTCATGATGAGTTGTTTAATTTTTATTCATTATGCTGGGATATCTTTCCCGTGAAGCCTTCTGGGCCTTTCCCTGTCATCAACAATTGTTCCTACATGTTCTTATAGTAATTTTTCATGTGCTGATCATGGTACATATTCCATGATGCTTATCAAAAGTTGTGATTTGTTACATAGATTAGAGGATTTTCTTTTATGATGGTCTCTTTGGATTGACAATAGGACTCTTTCACCAGCAATCTTGTGCAAAGAGGTGTAAACGAGTCATATTACCTTATAATGGTGTTATGATGGAAGGAGGGATACAATATCATTTTTAAAACAGGAGTCAATATTCTTCTCATAAAGGGCAGGAAGCTGGAAAAGAGAAGATACTAGAACAGGCTACCTACTAGAGAGAATAGAAATGAACCTGGGAAATTCCTCCTGTGGATGTCAAGAATACCCTGGTGAGGGCTTAGATACTTTAATTGTGAGGAGACATTAGCTGAGTAAAATACTCAGAGTAGATCTGAGTAGACCATCAAAGAGAAGACACAAACTTATCAGAGCCTGGTAATGATGACCAGTTCATTCCTGAGGGAAATTTCTGATTGGTTCAAGTAATGTGACTGTGCCTATGATGACACAGAAGCTGAGTGTGACAACAGGGAGAAATGATATGAAGAAATCTTACTTTCTGAAGCTCTAAGCTTTGTCTGGCACTACTCATTAGGAACTTGAAAGAACTGGGCATATGTACATAATTTTGAAAAACCAAAGAGCATTACAGGAACTTTGAGAAACTGGGGGAAATTCAATCTTTATGTATTGATACTTTTTTCTTTTAAATCAGATCTCTTCCTACTTTGCTTGGCTACCCAGCAGTGAATTTTTAACATTCTACATGGAGGTTCAGCCAAACAAAGGGTGATAAATCTCCCAGTATGTAAGTCATGTATTTCATCCTAAATAAAATGTTCTTATACTTGTGCTATTTCCACTGCTAGAATACAAACACAGATGAAGCTGATATATCAGGGAGCATGTTGCATTTGTTTCACTGTTCCTTTCCTGGCCTCTTTTTCTACTGCCAAAGCCCTGGCTTGGCACAGAACTTGGTTCAAAGTGTTAGTCACTCAGTTGTGTCCAACGCTTTGTGACCCTGCCAGGCTCCTAAGTCCATAGGATTCTCCAGGCAAGAATACTGGAGTGGGTTGCCATTTCCTTCTCCAGGAACTTTATTCAAGGAGGTGTTTTTAACTAACTGAGTGCATGTGGGAAGTTTCATTTCATGAGCCATGTTTCTGGAGTCTTGGGCATGCTGGAGGCAAGTTGGCCTTCGAGATATTTTTCAAAAGGCTTACTGACTTATTAAGCACTTTCTGTTGAAACCCAGACTAGACCATTCACCCCAGTCCCATTAAATGATGGAGAAAAGTTCAATTTTTATAGCGGTGTAAGATGAGACATCTGTAGCTATCAATAATCTTTCTCAAAGCTGCATATGAACCAAGTAAAACTTGTATTTTAGTGATGCTTACCATAAAATAATTAAACTCCAAGGAAAAAAAAAAACAGTTTAAAATTTGTTGGATAGTTTTCCTATGCCTACAAATGAGGGAAAATCTTTTTAAGGTGTTCGTCCATTTGGCCCTTTATCAGTACTAGCCAACTATTTCACTGAAAGACACTGGTTAAATAGATGAAGCTAGGAAGAGGCTCTGGAGCACTGTCTTAGGAGGAATGGAAGATTCCAAACAATGAAATGAGGACAAAATAGATATAAAAAGTAGCAGTGACAGAGTTAAACAGAGGAACTCTGAGAACTTCAGGAAGCTTCCTAGAGAGATTTTGACTTTTATTGAAGTTGGAAAGAAGAATACACACCCAAAGAATATGAAAGCATAAATATACTTATTTGTATAGGATAGTTTCATGGATACTAAAGAACAGAACAAATTGCTTGTTCTATGCTCATTACCCTTGTCTTAGTTGTTATTAAAAATTCCACCAAGTTGGGACCTATTCTCGGGCTCACTCTAGTTCTTTCTGTTTTATTTTCTTTGAGGCCCACTCCAATCCCACTAGGAATAGAGCCCTACCTTGAACCCTACTCTTTCTTGCTGAGCTTTTAGATATTCAGTGGAACCCTTGAGTCTCCATCTCTTGTGATCTAGATCCTGTCAATCTAGACTCACATGCTGCCCTGGAAACACTGATATGCCATCCCCAAACCCATCACAAATTTGAATGTTTAACTCTTTACTTACACTAGGCCTGTACCTGAGAGACTAAATTTTGGCTGGTATCTAGAGAGAAATACACAACTCTCTGGGTTGGTTTCATTTTAAATTCTTAAACTTAGGTGGCCTGCTTAGTGGCATCCTCAGTTCCCTTTCCATTCACTCTCTCACTCAGACAACTGAAGCACACTATCACTTTTACTTAAAATTCCAAAATCCCCTCTTTCATTCTTGTTTTTACTGGGAAAATAGAAGCAATCAGAAGGTGATTGCCTCATACTTTCACCACTATATCTATCGCTCATTATTTGCACCCATATAACCTACCTTCCTCCTATTTCTCTGAACTATGCATACTCCTAACTAGTATTAATCTTTCTACTTGTACCTTGAATCCCCTCCAAGTGCAGCACTGTAATAAGCCTCACCTCTCTCAGCAGACAACTGGTTCTGTCCAAAATTTCTGTAAGACCTTTGGTCCATGCCAAAAGGTCCTTAAAACTTGTAGTTCTGTCCAGAACATTCATGAACATATTTGGTCCATGCTAAACAATTTCATATAGGAACAAATAACATGGTTTTTTGATGTTAAGTGTCTCCATTGCACTGCACAATTGCACTCATCTCACACACTAGCAAAATAATGCTCAAAATTCTCCAAGCCAGGCTTCAAGAATACATGAACCATGAACTCCCAGATGTTCAAGCTGGATTTAGAAAATGCAGAGGAACCAGAGATCAAATTGCCAACATCCATTGGATCATAGAAAAAGCAAGAGAGTTCTAGAAAAACATCTGCTTTATTGACTATGCCAAAGCCTTTGACTGTGTGGATCACAAAAAACTGTGGAAAATTCTTCAAGAAATGGGAATGCCAGACCACCTTACCTGCCTCCTGAGAAATCTGCATGCATGTCAAGAAGCAACAGTTAGAACCAGACGTGGAACAACAGACTGATTCCAAATTGAGAAAGGAATGTGTCAAGGTTGTGTATTGTCACTCTGCTTATTTAACTTATATGCAGAGTATATCATGTGAAATGCCAGGCTGACTGAAGCACAAGCTGGAATCAAGATTGCTGGGAGAAATATCAATAACCTCAGATACGCAGATGACACCACCCTTATAGCAGAAAGCAAAGAAAAACTAAAGAGCCTCCTGATGAAAGTGAAAGAAGAGAGTGAAAAAGTTGGCTTAAAACTCAGCATTTAAAAAATGAAGATCATGGCATCCAGCCCTGTCAATCATGGAAAACAGATGGGGAAACAATGAAAACAGCAAGAGATTTTATTTTCTTGGGCTCCAAAATCAGTGCAGATGGTGAGTGCAGCCATGAAATTAAAAGAAGCTTGTTCTTGGAAGAAAAGCCTAGACAGTGTATTAAAGAGCAGAGATATTACCTTGCCGACAAAAGTCCATCTAGTCAAACTATGGTTTTTCCAATAGTCATGTAAGGATGTGAGAGTTTTACTATAAAGAAAGCTGAGCACCAAAGAATTGATGCTTTTGAACTGTGGTGTTGGAGAAGACTCTTGAGGGTCCCTTGGACTGCAAGGAGATCCAACCAGTCCATCCTAAAGGAAATCAGTCCTGAATAGTCGTTGGAAGGACTGATGCTGAACCTGAAGCTCCGATACTTTGGCCACCTGATGAGAATTGACTGATTGAAAAAGTCCCTGGTGCTGGGAAAGATTGAAGGCAGGAGGAGAGGGGGATGACAGAGGATGAGATGGTTGGATGGCATCACTGATTCAATTGACATGAGTCTGAGCAAGCTCCAGGAGTTTGTGATGGATAGGGAAATTTGGCGTGCTGCTTTCCATGGGGTCTCAAAGAGTTGGACATGAATGAGTGACTGAACTGAACTGAAATGTCTCCACGGATGTTTTGGACAGGACCAAATATAACCAGATTTCAAGGATGTTTTGGCATGGACCAAATGTCTAATGGACATTTTGGATAAGACTAAATGTCCTGCAAGTCCTCTCTTTCTTGCATTACCAACCTTTTCTTTTCTACTGAATCCCTTCCATTTGTCAACAAACATGCTAAAATACTAAACATAACTTGGACCTCATATTTCCCTTACCTTCCGCTTCCTTAAGTATGTCTCTGGTTCTCTTTACAGCAAAATTTCTTGAAAGAATTTTCTGGACCTGATGTTTCTCCTTTCTGTTCTTGTTCTTTCATAAAGCTATTGTAGTTAAGTTTTCAGTTTCATCACTCCACTGGAACTTCTCTTGTCAAGTTTGCCAAGGAACTTCACTTTATCAAATCTCACTCCTCATCTTACCTGATCTTTCAGAGGCATCTAAATCTGTTTATTTTCCTTTCCTTCTTGAAACTGTACCAGTTATCCAAGTGGAAATGACTGGTTCTCAACCAGGAGAGGTACTATCCCACTAAGGAGCATTTGGAATTGTGTGTATGGGCTCTTTGGTTACACAATAACTAAAGAAAGGGAACATACTACTGGTATTTAGTAGACAGGACCTAAATGTGCTAAAAGTCCTTCAAATTATGGGACGGTCTCTTCTAATAGAGAATTTTCCCACTCCAGATGCCAGCAGTACCCTCATTGCAAAATACTAGAGTAAGTTTTTTTAGAGAAAGAATTATATTCCAAGAGAGGATGGATAATAAATACATAAATTCAATTCATAGAACAGGTAAATTCCATTACAGACACTAAACAAACTTTATGATATTATGCTTGAGACTTTGTCAATCTCCTTTGAAGAGTTAATGCAAACAGCAGATGAGAGAGGATCCAGTTCAGTAGCAAAACAAGAAAATTGATATGTTATAGACACATTTCATTCTTTATCAAAAGTAATGTTTCTAAGCCTGATAACTCATTGTATTCTATTTTAGTTCAAATCCAGAAATACTTATTGGGCATATTTTGCTGCTTAACCAATGGTTATCCTCCTACTTGACCTGTCAGCCACATGATCTTTGAAGTTCCGACCTTGAAATGTGAAGATTCTGAAATTCTGAATCTAAATGATAAAGGCAGATAGACATTACTTGAAGATTCCCTCAAGAACATCCCCTTTCTAGGCAGCAGCTACTTCAAGCACTTCTGTTTGGGTTGGGTGAAGCTATACTTTGCTGTTGTGAAAGTAGTAATTTGAATTTTACGTTCACATCCCTTGGGGTGGCTAAGTTAGCAGCATGGGATGGTGGGGCATATGTGTGTTCTGTTGTAGTTTTTTAGAAAAAATTAGGCACTGTCTTCTCTGGCCAGTCTTCTTCACTGATCTGCATGAAGTGCCAGCCCCTGTCATTAAAAAGAAGTATAGAGGTATGGTTTCTATCATGAATGATTCTCCAACTGCCTGACCTGGATAGGGAGGATCAGAAGGCAATATGATTGCATTTTGTTTGTGATGTGCTTTCTCCTTTCCCTGCCTACCCACTGTGCATGCACTTGCTCATATATCATTTCTATGAAGCATTCCCAAGAATCTACCATAAATAGTTTAGTGATGGCCAGAGCACCAAGGTCTGCTGCTGCTTTGACTAAACAAACCTGTTATAGTTACAGGGAATCTGAAAGGCTTTAGGTTGATGTTATTTTGCACAAAGTCTAGTCACAGTGTAATAAATTGGTGTTTGAATCTCTTTCAAGTGTCCCATATTGTGATAGTTTCTGTTCTGAAATTTCCCCAGGGGTTTTTACATTTCCTTGGAACTTTGATTTTAACTAAGTTTCAGTTGGCTGATTTTTAAGGACTTACTAGGTTATTATGTCACCTCCCAAGCCTGGTAAGTTACTATTACTTTGTCTGGGTTCTTCAATAAACAAACACAGTGGTATGACAGCAATTGTAATAGACTTGGGAGGAGACAATTCTTCCTAGGGCACAGAAATAGAATTACAGGCCACTTCCTCAAAATGCTCAGGGACTCTGGACTGTTGTATATAGCAATGATGAGCAGCTTCACAGAAGCTGGTGGGGGAGGAGCAAGAGGCCAGCTCTCAATTGCCGCTAAGAGGAGATCAGAGGCTAAATGTACATGTTTATAATCAAAACAAGAAAGTAATAATAATAATTGCCACTTATATAGAGCTTACTACATGTTGGATATTTCTCTAAGTATCTTACTTATTGTTGTTGCTCAGTTGCTCAGGCGTGTCTGACTCTTTGCAACCACATGGGCTGCAGCATGCCAGGCTTCTCTGTTCTTCACCATCTCCCGGAGTTTGCTCAAGCTTATGTCCATTGAGTCAGTGTTGCTATCTAACCATCTCATCCCCTGAACGCACCCTTCTCCTTTTGCCTTGAATCTTTCCCAGCATCAGGGTATTTTCCAGTGAGTCGGCTCTTCATATCAGGTGGTCAAAGTATTGGAACTTCAGCTTCAGCATCAGTCCTTTTAGTGAATATTCAGGTTAATTTCCTTTAGGATGGACTGGTTTGATCTCCTTGCAGTCCAAGGGACTCTCAAGAGTCTTCTCCAGCACCACAGTTCAAAAGCATCAATTCTTTGGTGCTCAAACTTCTTTATGGTCCAACTCTCATATCTGTATATGACTACTGAAAAAACCATAGCTTTAACTATATAGACCTTTCTCAGCAAAGTGATGTCTCTGCTTTTTAATATGCTGTCTAGGTTTGTTGCAGCTTTTCTTCCAAAGAGCAAGCATCTTTTAATTTCATGACTGCAGTCTCCATCTGCAGTGTTTTTGAAGATGAAAATCTCCAAAGAAAATAAAATCTGTTAGTTTCCATTTTTTCTCATTCTATTTTCCACGAAGTGATGGGACAAGATGCCATAATCTTAGTTTTTTGAATGTTGAGTTTTAAGCCAACTTTTTCACTCTTTTCTTTCACCTTCGTCAAGAGGCTTTTTAGTTCTTCTTCGTTTTCTGCCATTAGGGTGGTGTCCTCTGTATATTTGAGGTTGTTTATATTTCTCCTGGCAATCTTGATTCCAGCTTGTGCCTCATCCAGCCCGGCATTTCACATGATGTACTATTCATATAAGTTAAATAAGCAGGGTGACAGCTTATTTAAGTATACAGCCTTGCCATAATCCTTTCCCAATTTTGAACCAGTCTGTTGTTCCATGTCCGGTTCTAACTATTGCTTCTTGACCTGCATATAGGTTTCTCAGGATGCAGGTAAGGTGATCTGTTATTCCTATATCTTTAAGAATTTTCTATAGTTTGTTATTATCTACACACTCAAAGGCTTTAGTGTAGTCAATGAAGCAGAAGTAGATGTTTTTCTGGAATTCTCTTGCTTTTTCTATGATCCAACAGATGCTGGCAATTGATCTCCTGTTCATCTGCCTTTTCTAAATCCAGCTTGTACATCTGGAAGTTCTCTTCTTTAGCAGCCTCAAGTCTGTTCTCTGTGTCCTTGATTTTGTTGCTGTTTCATAGGTAGATGTATCTGTGTCATATTTTAGATTCCACATATAAATGATATCATATGGTATTTTACTTTCTCTTTCTGACTTAGTTTTTGAGACTAGCACATTGTCCCTTAAACTCCACCTCTAACAGGTATGCCTTCCTCTCTACTAACTATATCAGTTCAGTTCAGTTCATTTCAGTTGCTCAGTCGTGTCTGACTCTTTGCGACCCCATGTATTGCAGCACGTCAGGCCTCCCTGTCTATCACCAACTCCCAGAGTTCACTCAGACTTATGTCCATCGAGTTAGTGATGCCATCCAGCCATCTCATCCTCTGTCGCCCCCTTCTCCTCCTGCCCCCAATCCCTCCCACCATCAGAGTCTTTTCCAATGAGTCAACTCTTTGCATGAGGTGGCCAAAGTACTGGAGTTTCAGCTTGAGCATCATTCCTTCCAAAGAAATCCCAGGGCTGATCTCCTTCAGAATAGATTGGTTGGATCTCCTTGTAGTCCAAGGGACTCTCAAGAGTCTTCTCCAACACCACAGTTCAAAAGCATCAATTCTTCAGTGCTCAGCCTTCTTCACAGTCCAACTCTCATATCCATACATGACCACAGGAAAAACCATAGCCTTGACTAGGCGGACCTTAGTCGGCAAAGTAATGCTAGTAAAGCTACTAGCTGTATAGCCTTGGGAAATCACATTATTTCTCTATGCCTTCATTTACTTGGAAGTACAATGGGAACTTTTTGGCAGGTCTTCTGTGAAGTTTATAGGAATTGTGTGTATATAAAAGCATATTGCATAGTTCAGGACACAAAATGTTTTGTCTTAACATAATCTAAATGTAATCATCTAATTTTGCCTTGAGCATTTACTCCAGGGACTCTCAAACTTTCAGGTACATCAGAATCATCTGATCTGTTATAAAGATCATGTCTGTTGGTTTCATCCAACACTGATTTAGTAGTCTTTTGCAGTGCACACGAATTTCCATTTTACAGGAGATTGTACTATAAATAATTCTAGAACTACACTTTGGGAAGCACTGGGTATGATGAAATACACTTTCCCTCAACACCTGCCCTGTTATTCTCTTTAAATACATGTAAATCTAGGTGTATGGAGCTCCTTATTGCCAAATTCAGACATAAATTGAAGAAAGTAGGGAAAACCATTAAACCATTCAGGTATGACCTAAATCAAATCCCTTATGATTATACAGTGGAAGTGGGAAATAGATTTAAGGGACTAGATCTGATAGATAGAGTGCCCGATGAACTATGGACAGAGGTTTGTGACATTGTACAAGAGACAGGGATCAAGACTATCCCCATGGAAAAGAAATGCAAAAAAGCAAAATGGCTGTCTGAGGAAGCCTTACAAATAGCTGTGAAAAGAATAGAAGCAAAAAGCAAAGGAGAAAAGGAAAGATAAAAGCATCTGAATGCAGAGTTCTAAAGACTAGCAAGGAGAGATAAGAAAGCCTTCTACAGCGATCAACGCAAAGAAATAGAGGAAAACAGCAGAATGGGAAAGACTAGAGATCTCTTCAAGAAAGTTAGAAATACCAAGGGAACATTTCATGCAAAGATAGGCTCAATAAAGGACAGAAATGGTATGGACCTAACAGAAGCAGAAGATATTAAGAAGAGGTATCAAGAATACACAGAAGAACTGTACAAAAAAGATCTTCACAACCCAGATAATCACGATGGTGTGATCACTCACCTAGACCCAGACATCCTGGAACGTGAAGTCAAGTGGGCCTTAGAAAGCATCACTATGAACAAAGCTAGTGGAGGTGATGGATTTCCAGTGGAGCTATTTCAAATCCTGAAAGATAAATGCTGCCCTCAATAAACCAGCAAATTTGGAAAACTCAGCAGTGGCCACAGGACTGGAAAAGGTCAGTTTTCATTCCAATCACAAAAAAGGCAATGCCAAAGAATGCTCAAACTACTGCACAATTGTACTCATCTCACATACTAGTAAAGTAATGCTCAAAATTTTCCAAGCCAGGCTTCAGCAATACGTGAACTGTGAAATTCCAGATGTTCAAGCTGGTTTTAGAAAAGGCAGAGGAACCAGAGATCAAATTGCCAATATCCGCTGGATCATCAAAAAAGCAAGAGAGTTCCAGGAAAACATCTATTTCTGCTTTCCTGACTATGCCAAAGCCTTTGACTGTGTGGATCACAATATACTGTGGAAAATTCTAAAAGAGATAGGAATATCAGACCACCTGACCTGCCTCTTGAGATACCTGTATGCAGGTCAGGAAGCAATAGTTAGAAGTGGACATGGAACAACTGACTAGTTCCAAATAGGAAAAGGAGTACATCAAGGCTGTATATTGTCACCCTGCTTATTTAACTTATATGCAGACTACATCATGAGAAATGCTGGGCTGGAAGAAGCACAAGCTGGAATCAAGATTGCAGGGAGAAATATCAATAACCTCAGATATGCAGATGACACCACCCTTATGGCAGAAAGTGAAAAGGAGCTAAAAAGCCTCTTGATGAAAGTGAAAGTGGAGAGTGAAAAAGTTGGCTTAAAGCTCAACATTCAGAAAATGAAGATCATGGCATCTGCTCCCATCACTTCATGGGAAATAGATGGGGAAACAGTGGAAACAGTGTCAGACTTTATTTTGGGGGGCTCCAAAATCACTGCAGATGGTGACTGCAGCCATGAAACTAAAAGATGCTTACTCCTTGGAAGAAAAGTTATGACCAACCTAGATAGCATATTGAAAAGCAGAGAGATTACTTTGCCAACAAAGGTCCATCTAGTCAAGACTATGGTTTTTCCAGTGGTCATGTATGGATGTGAGAGTTGGACTGTGAAGAAAGCTGAGCACCGAAGAATTGATGCTTTTGAACTGTGGTGTTGGAGAGGACTCTTGAGAGTCCCTTGGACTGCAAGGAGATCCAACCAGTCCATTCTGAAGATCAGCCCTGGATGTTCTTTGGAAGGGATGATGCTAAAGCTGAAACTACAATACTTTGGCCACCTCATGGGAAGAGTTGACTCATTGGAAAAGACTCTGATGGTGGGAGGGATTGGGGGCAGGAGCAGAAGGGGATGACAGAGGATGAGATGGCTGGATGGCATCACCCACTCGATGGACGTGAGTCTGAGTGAACTCCGGGAGTTGGTGATGGACAGGGAGGCCTGGCATGCTGCGATTCATGGGATCGCAAAGAGTTGGACACGACTGAGTGACTGAACTGTACTGAGCTGATGGATACTGCATTCTGGTAGTGTTGCATCTATATTTTGCATAGGAATACAGCCTTTATGTAAGGGCAGAATATCATCAGTGAAGGGAGAGAGAGAGTTATGTTTCAGCCTACAAACCAGGAAGCCAGGGGGAGGAGTTTAATAGGTCAACAACATAGGAGAATTCAATTGATGTCTTCCTCTCTCTCTCCATACCATGAATAGTATTAATTTGTCTAGGGGGATCTTTGGGTACTAGGTTGGTGAAAACAAGATGACTCAATAGCTATAAGGCAAAGAAAAAAATCAAGGCCAAGTGCTGTAAGATTGTGTCAGCTATTTAGAGCAAGACAGCAGATGGACTTGGTGGTGCATGTATAAACTGAATCATGTCTCCTTTTTGTGTTTTGTACTATCTATGTTTGCTTTTTCTCACTCCCTTAGTATTTGGATTTTTTTTCTTTGAAAAAATTTCAATCTGTCTCAGTTATTCTAAGAGAAAACCACGTGAAAATGTTTGTTGGACCAAAGTGTTAAGCTGCATCCATGAGGGAAAAATGAGAGTCAGAGCAATATAGAGTTAGTGCCTTTGATCAGCTGTTCCTGTCCTCAACCTGAGATTCAGTTTCTAGTATTAAACTGTTGTCTGTATGAGATTTTAAAATAGAAGGTGCATCAATGAACTTAATCCTACTACAAAGATGGCTGAAGTATTATCCATCCCGCACCTGTCTTGAGGGCCAAATAAGTCATGGATAGCTTAGTTTAAGATTGGTAATATGTTTAGGAAAGCCCGGTTCTTCAATAGCTTTGTGTAGAAAGCTTTGGATCCCAGGTCTAAGGCAGATCATCATCCATCTTTACGGTTATTCTTTAACAATTCTGGTGTCACATGAGTTTGGCAAAATTTATCTTAAATGTGTATGTATTTTAGTTCTTCAAGTCCTTGCCAAGAGCATGAAATATTGTTTTGGTATAGCATATACTTCTGTAAACACTACTGAGATATTTTTTAAAACAGAGAAAATTACACAAATGTTTTTAAATGTTTAATGGTGAGCAAAACAGCAGTTATCTCATTGTAAGAATCTGATCAGCTAAGATGTAATATCCAGGTTTGAAGACCTCAGATTATTCTTTTGTTAGTGGTGGAAGGTGTGCAGTGCTGGGTGGTAGGAAGTCAAACAATGCCACTCATTATTGATCCTTTCCTTATTATAGCCCAGTTCTCTTGAGTCATTCACTCCCTTAAAGCATGCCTATCCATTACCATTACAGCAGTGTCTTGATTCTACTTCATATTATATTCAGGTCACCACATTTCTATCTCCCTATTAGACTTTGAACTCTTTAAAGAAAGAGACCATGACCTTCAACCTGAATTGTCTTCTATAATATGTTCTCAGAAAATGCTCAATTGAAAAATATCAGAAAAACAAAGAAACAGGTCTGTATAGAAATCAACTATAAAAATTATTTATAGATCTAAAGGTCACCTTCACTTGTAGCAAGTTGAGATGAAACTAGGCTCCAAACAGACCTGAGCATCTGGTCTCAGGAGGAGAGATGATCAGGCCCAACATTACTCTTTTCATAGAGGAGTCCTATTCATTTTCCTTACAATGAATGATTCCCCAGATGGCTTTCTTTATCCTTGTCCTCAGATAGAAACTATACTTATCTTCCATGGCTGCAGAGAAAGTAAATGCAGCCTGAGTTGCTTAGCAAAGGATTCAGAGATGCTTGTTAATGAAGGTGTGTTAGGCAACACTGTGGTAGTAGATTCCTCCCTATCCCCATCTTAATGTCTATACAACTAGCATTCATTTCTACCTTCTAGTACCTTTCCAGTGCTGGTCTGCATGGAGAGCTCTGCTTCAGTCATTCAGGGACCAGACTGATGGCACATCACATTCCACACACGTTGAGTTGGCCAGAAGTAGTATCATGATCCTGCTTAACATGAAGGGCGATAGAAAATATATTGGAGAAAAAGGAAAATTGGGTGGGCTTCACTATCTGCCAGAGCAAGGCCAGAAGCATCTGGGAGGTGCAGTGGATGGCAGTGAATTCTTGCATTAGGGAGGAGCCTGGGATGATTGATGACTGATGGGTAGTGGCAGATATAAACAGTTGGCAGAGAGAGTTTCATTCTAGAAAATCTTGAATTTTATGCCAGTGGAAGCAGCAGAACATCTTTCTGCCTTCTTTATGAAGCAAATTGTCCCAGTTAAAAAAAAAAAAAAGAATCCTAGAAGTTTAGAGTTGGAAAACACTACTGGTTACCTAATCCAACCTCCTGTTTGATGCACTAATGCCCTGGAAAATAACCCTGTTAAATTGCTGTCTAGGCTCTCCTTTACCAACCATTCATTTAGTGTGTAACTAACATGTATTGGTAGGGAAACTATACAATATATAATCCAAACTAGAATACTTTTCTGATTAAAAGTGGGCAGTATGAATAATTATGGGCTTCCCTGGTAGCTCAGATAATAAAGAATCTGCTTGCAAAGCAGTAGACCTGGGTTTGATCCCTGAGTAGGGAAGATACCTTGGAGAAGAGAAAGGCTACCCACTCCAGTATTCTTGCCTGGAGAATTCCAGGGACAAAGGAGTCTGGCAGGCTACAGTTCATGGAGCCGCAAAGAGTTGAACACGACTGAGGGACTAACATTTACTTATGAAAAATTATGCTGAGACAACATGGTAGAACCTGGGACTTCTCTGCACAAAATAGAATTGATGTTGCAGAATATATGGTTACCATTGATGCTGCAGACTTACTATCTCTTAAGGTAATTCATATCATTTGTAATAATTCTTAAATTTTTAAGTACATATAGTTACATAGCACAGCCAACCCCAAACTTAGATAAATGTCTCATTCTGGAGCAGCTGAGCAGCACTGGCAAAAATTACAAAATTGGGTAACTTGGTACTTTGGTGCCAGTAAAGATTCATTTCTTTCTTTCTTTCTTTTTATTATTATTTATGTAGTGTTTATTGGTCTTAAGCCAGAAAGCCTATTTTCTTTTTTTTTTAATTTTAATTTTTACTTTATTTTGCTTTACAATACTGTATTGGTTTTGCCATACATTGACATGAATCAGCCACGGGTGTACATGAGTTCCCAATCCTGAACCCCCCTCCCACCTCCCACCCCGTATCATCTCTCTGGATCATCCCCGTGCACCAGCCCCAAGCATCCTGTATCCTGTATTGAACATAGACTGGCGATTCGATTCTTACATGTTTCAATGCCATTCTCCCAAATCATCCCACCCTCTCCCTCTAAGACAATCTCTTTAACAAGTCGTGCTGGGAAAACTGGTCAACCACTTTTCTTCCTTTCTTAACTAAAATGTTAACGCTCACTGTCATTGTTTATTTTTGTCTTTCAGCTGGTTTTTCACAGAAATTTTTCTTGTTTGAAAGTCATACAACAAACCATGATGTCAGGCTAAGACCTAGATCCAGAGTGTCTTTTTTTAAAATTTATTTATTTTTTTACTTTATAATACTGTATTGGTTTCGCCATACATTGACATGAATCCACCACGAGTGTACATGAGTTCCCAAACATGAACCCCCCTCCCACCTCCCACCCCATATCATCTCTCTGAATCATCCCTGTGCACCAGCCCCAAGAATCCTGTATCCTGCATCGAACGTAGACTGGTGATTCATTTCTTACGTGATAGTATACATGTTTCAATGCGATTCTCCCAAATCATCCCACCCTCTCCCTCTCCCTCAGAGTCCAAAAGTCCACTCTACACATCTGTGTCTCTTTTGCTGTCTCGCATACAGGATCATCATTACCATCTTTCTAAATTCCATATATATGTGTTAGTATACTGTATTGGTGTTTTTCTTTCGAGAAGAGCTAACACCTATCCTAACTCAAACTCTTCCAGAAAATTGCAGAGGAAGGTAAACTTCCAAACTCATTCTATGAGGCCACCATCACCCTAATACCAAAACCTGACAAAGATACCACAAAAAAAGAAAACTATGGGCCAATATCACTGATGAACATAGATGCAAAAATCCTCAACAAAATTCTAGCAACCAGAATCAGACTGTCTTGTAGAGACTTCACAAAGCCTTTTTGCCCTACCACCAATGTCATAAAACATATATATGTTTTAAAAAAAACAAACAGTAATGTTAGACTTCTAAAGAAAAACCAAGTTGCCCTCTAATTTGCTTCACTTTTCTCTCTACCCTGACATGATCACTTTAAACTGCACACATTTTTTTGTTAATTTCATATTCCTAAGTAACATATATGAACTGTTATTTCTTTGTAGTTTCTTTTAGTATTGTCTGTTCACTTTCTGTGTGAATGACAAGGACCACTTTCTCATAGATGTTCACACTGACTAATGTGTGTGCATGCACATGCATGTGCACACACATGCCGTCTTCCTATCCTCTCAATAGTTTGGTAACTTATTACAACATGGTGCCAGTTCTCCTCTTGTACAACCTATTGCCTTTCTTTGAGTTCATGGTTATTCATGTGTTTACTTTTTTCTTGATCAATCATGAAGCATAAATATCTTTTAATTATGTTCTGAAATATTAGATAATCAGCCTAGTGCATTTTTGTTGTTGAGGCCCTCAATGCTGCTCCAGCTTGGACTAATTGCTGTAATCTTGAAAATATCCATTTTCAGGACAACTTGAGAATTTGCTTTTCTTCCATCTTGGGTTAGAGTTCCTGTTTTTGTTTTTGTTTTTTTTTTTTAACTTTGGCTCTCACTTCCTTTTCTTAAATTATGCACTATTTCACTACAGCACTTATTCCAGCAGCTCCCTGAGAAAGAATGTGGTGAAGGTAATTTTTTTTAACTCTTATATATATATATATATATACATATATATATATATATGTATATATACAAAGATATTTATTTTATCATCAGAATTGATTAGTACTTTGGCTATGTACAAATTTATAAGCTGGAAATAACTATTTTCCAGAATTTTGAAGGAATATCCCCATATTTGCTAGCTTTTAGCGTTGATTTGAAGAAATACTTTTTTCCTTCAATATGTTGAAAATTAAGTGCTCAAGTTACCTGACTTCTCGGTGTCTTAGTTTGCTAATGCATTAAAAATGGAGATAATAGTAACTACCAACTACATAAATAGTGTGACTTTATATGCAGTATCTTATTGAATTCTAATTAAGATGCTGTGTGTAAAGTGCTTAGAATAATGGCCTGGTGCATAGTAAGCTATGTAAATGTTACATATTTTATTTCTTGAATTGTTCTAACTTTTTGTAAGCTGAATAATGGCCCTCAAAAGATGTCCATTTCCTAATCCTGGGAATCTGTGAATATGTTACTTGATATGCCAAAAGAGAATTTGCAAATGTGATTAAGTTAAGGATGTTGAGGTGGACCCAATGTAATCACATGGGCTCTTATGAGAAGGAGGCAGGAAGGTCAGAATCAGAGAAGGAGCTGTGACAATGGAAGCTTTATTCTTCTACTCAACATTATATTTGTGATATTAATTCATGTTTTTAGAATTGTAGATCAGTGGTTCGTGAACTTCAGCATGCATCAGAATTACCAGGGGGCCTAGTTAAAACATACGTTGCTGGGTCACAGCCCCAGCGTTTGATTCAATGTATCTGGGGGTGGTTCCCAGGAGTCTGCATTTCTAACCAGTTGTTGCTGCTGCTCCAGAGATCACTCTTGTAAATTATTCATTCTCATTAATTTATAGCAGGGGTCAGCAAACTTTTTCTTAAAGGGCCAGGTACCAAATACTTGTGGGCCAAGAGGCAAAACTGATAATATTATGTAGGTAATTATATAACTATTAAACATATAACATTCTTAGCTCAGAGGCTATAGCAACAGTGGGATGGCCAAATTTGTCCTGTGGGCCACAGTTTGTTCGTTGCTGATTTCTATAGCATATTATTATGTTACTAAATTAACAATTTGTTTATCCTTAAAGCTATTGATAGTGATTTGGATAGTATCCAAATGGTTTGGCTCTTACAGATACTACCTATGTGAGACGTCTTGAACATGTCTTTTGGTGAACATATATATGCATTTCTGTTGAGTATACACTCTAGAATAGAATTGCTAGGTAATACATATATGCATATCATCAACTTTTAGAAGAAACTGCTGAAGAGTTTTCCAAACTGGTTGTATTACTTTATGCTCCCACCAGCAATATGTGAGAATTTTTGTTGCTGCACATCAGTGGTATTCTGGAGCCAGGCCATACTGTCTTTCAAGAGCCAGTTGTGAGTGTCTCTTTCCGACTTTGTTCAGTGACCTCAGGATGGTTGCTTGAAATTGGCTGTGGTTGTAGTATTTACACTGTGGAAACTAGAAGCTACTACAAATCAGGGCTTTTATTTATTTAATAAATCCAGTTGTCTAATACTTGCAAGCACTGCTAATTTTAACCTTTCAAGTGGGGATGTAGCGGTATCTCCTTATAGTTTTAATGTGCTTATTTGCTTCTCTCTGATAAGAATGAAGTTGAATAACTTTTTTTAAAAAATATATAAATTTATTTATTTTAATTGGAAGTTAATTACTTTACAATATTGTATTGGTTTTGCCATACAACAACATGAAACCGCCACAGGTATACACGTGTTCCCCATCCTGAATTCCCCTCCCTCCTCCCTCCCTGTACCATCCCTCTGGGTCATCTCAGGGCACCAGCCCCAAGCATCCAGTATCATGCATCAAACCTGGACTGGCGATTCATTTCATATATGATATTATACATGTTTCAATGCCATTCTCCCAAATCATCCCACCCTCTTCCTCTCCCACAGAGTCCAAAAGACTGTGTCTCTTTTGCTGTCTCGCATACAGGGTTATCATTACCATCTTTCTAACTGAATACCTTTTCAAATATATTGGATATTTGAATATTGTTTTTTAATATAAATTTAATTGTTTTAATTGGAGGCTAATTACTTTACAATAATGTAGTGGTTTTACCATATATTGACATGAATCCACCACAGATGTACATTTGGTGGACTTCTTCCCAAGCAACACTAGTGGTAAAGACCCGCCTGCCAATGCAGGAGACACAAGAGACACAAGTCCAGTCCCTGGGTCGGGAATACTCTTGCCTGGAGAATCCCATGGACAGAGGAACCTGGCAGGCTATAGTCTATAGGGTTGCAAAGAGTTGAACACAACTGAAGCATCTTAGCACGCACAAACTGTTCAAGTCATTTGCCTATTTCTCTACATGGGTTATCTTTTCCTTATTATTTTGTAGGAGGCCTTTATATATTCTTGATATATTGTTTGCTGAATATGTGTATTTCAAGTGTTATTTACCATCCTGTGGACTGTTTCTTCATTTTTTATTGGTATTTTTTGATGAACAAGTCTTAATTTTAATGTGGCATAAGTAATAATTTTTTTAATTTCATAATTAGTACTTTTTCTGTCCTGCTTAAAAAAATATTTTCCTATACCGTCATGAGGAGATTTTCCTTAGTTATATTTATCTATAAAACATTGCTTTATATATAAATACATACATATACAATGAAATACTACACATTCATACAAAAAGAATGAACTCTCCTGCCATTTGCAACAACATGGATGGACCTTGAAGATATTAATATTGTGCTAAGTGAAATAAGCCACATGGAGAAAGACAAATACTATATGATTTCATTCACATGTGGAATATAAAAAATAAGACAAATGAACAAACAAAATAAAACAAACTCATAGATACAGAAAACAGATTAGCACTTACCAGAGGGGCAGAGGGTTGGGCAGGGTGGGTGAAATGGATGAAGTGGGTCAGATGTACTGAAGATGGATGGCAACTAGATTTGTTGTGGTGATCACTCTGTAGTGTATATAGATGTCAAATGTATTGTTGTACACCTGAAACTTATATAATAAAAAAAATACTGTTTTAATTTTAACATAAAACTGCAATTCATGTGCAATTCATATGTATGTTTGGGATATAATTGCATTTCTTTTTCCATATGAATATCTGCTTAAAGTAGCATTATTTGTTCGAAAAACTATGCTTTCACCTTTGCACTGCAATATAATCTCAATTAAACCACCCAGTTCCAGTTCAATCGCTCAGTCATATTCGACTCTTTGCGACCCCGTGAACTGCAGCACACCAGGCCTCCCTGTCCATCACCAACTCCAAGAATCTACGCAAACCCATGTTCATTGAGTCGGTAATGCCATCCAATCATCTCATCCTCTGTCATCCCCTTCTCCTCCTGCCCTCAATCTTTCCCAGCATCAGGGTCTTTTCAAATGAGTCAGCTCATCACATCAGGTGGCCAAAGTATTGGAGTTTCAGCTTCAACATCAGTCCTTCTATTGAACACCCAGGACTGATCTCCTTTAGGATGGACTGGTTAGATCACCTTGCAGTCCAAGGGACTCTCAAGAGTCTTCTCCAACACCACAGTTCAGAAGCATTAATGCTTCAGTGCTCAGCTTTCTTTATTTTTTTTTTCTTAAAGCATCTTTTTATTCTTTTTTAAAATTTTTTATTTCTTATTTTTATTTTTACTTTATTTTACTTACAATACTGTATTGGTTTTGCCATACATTTATAGTCCAAGTCTCACATCCATACATGACCACTGGAAAAACCATAGCCTTGACTAGATGGACCTTTGTTGGCAAAGTAATGTCTCTGCTTTTTAATACGCTGTCTAGATTGGTCATAACTTTCCTTCTAAGGAGTAAGTGTCTTTTTAATTTCACGGCTGCAATCACCATCTGCAGTGATTTTGGAGCTCAAAAAAATAAAGTCAGCCACTGTTTCCACTGTTTCTCCATCTATTTGCCATGAAGTGATGGGACCTGATGCCATGATCTTAGTTTTCTGAATGCTGAGCTTTAAGTCAACTTTTTCACTCTCCTCTTTCACTTTCATCAAGAGGCTCTTTAGTTCTTCTTCACTTTCTGCCATAAGGATGGTGTTATCTGCATATCTGAGGTTATTGATATTTCTCCCAGCAATCTTGATTCCAGCTTGTGCTTCCTGCATTCCAGCATGTCTCATGATGTACTCTGCATATAAGTTAAATAAGCAGAATGACAAGATACAGCCTTGAAGTACTCCTTTTCCTATTTGAAACTACTCTGTTGTTCCATGTCCAGTTCTAACTGTTACTTCCTGACCTGCATACAGGTTTCTCAAGAGGTAGGTCAGGTGGTCTGGTATTCCCACCTCTTGAAGAACTTTCCAGTTTATAAGGCTTTGGCATAGTCAGCAAAGCAGAAATAGATGTTTTCCTGGAACTCTCTTGCTTTTTTGATGATCCAGCGGATGTTGGCAATTTGATCTCTGGTTCCTCTGCCTTTTCTAAAACCAGCTTGAACATCTGGAAGTTCACAGTTCATGTATTGCTGAAGCCTGGCTTGGAGAATTTTGAGCATTACTTTACTAGCATGTGAGATGAGTGCAGTTCTGCGGTAGTTTGAGCATTCTTTGGCATTGCCTTTCTTTGGGATTGGAATGAAAACTGACATTTTCCAGTCCTGTGGCCACTGCTCAGTTTTCCAAATTTGCTGGCATATTGAATGTAGCACTTTCACAGCATCATCTTTTAGAATTTAAAGTAGCTCAGAAGGAGGTAAAGATGGCTGAGGAATAGGACGGGAAGACCACTTTCTCCCTCACAAATTCCTCAAAAGAATATTTCAACGCCGAGCAAACTCCACAAAACAACTTCTGTAGGCTGGCAGAGGACATCAGGCAACCAGAAAAGCAGACCATCGTCTTCAAAAACAGGTAGGAAAAAATATAAAAGACGAAAAAGGAGACAAAGGAGGTGGGGAGGGAGCTCTGTCCCGGGAAGGGAAGCCCGTCCCGGGAAGGGAATTTTAAGAAGAGAGATTTCCAAACACCAGGAAACACTCTCCCTGCAGAGTCTGTGGCGAGCCTTGGAAACACAGAGGGCAACATAACAGGAAGGAAAAATAAAGAAATAATTAAAACCAAGAGATTACAAGCCCAACAGTAACTCCCCCAGCGGAAAAGCAGCACAGACGCCTACATCCGCCATTGGGAAGTGGGGGCAGGGCAGGGATGCGTGGGAGGCGCGGGCTGCACTGCTTTGTAAGAATCGGGCAGGAACGCACCACGTACAACCAGAACGCCCAAACCAGACTGTGGGATAGCTACCGCACGAAAAGCTCAAACATAAGACACCACCAGGACCGAGCACAGAACAAAGGACGGATCGGAAAAAGCCGGCTGCAGACCATCCCCTCCGGGGACAGGCAGCCAGAGCCGTAAGGACTGGAAAGGGGCAATTGCAGACCCGGAGAGACTTTACTTACCTAACTGCAAGCAGGCTTCTTTGCTAAGACTTCTGGGGGTGCTGGACAGTCACAATCTGCTTCACGGGGGGCGCCAGCGGTCCACCCAGAAAGCTGAGCAGCAGCGGCAGAAAAGGTGACAAGCCGCAGAGATCGCGCTCACCAAACTCCTGAGCTACTCGGACCTGGGAAGGGCACAAAGCGCAGTCCCAGCCGAATCTGTGCCTCTGAGGGCTGCCTGAGCGCTGAACCTGAGCGGCTTGGACTGGGGAAGTGCATGCAGCCTAGGGCCGGCCCCAGACTGTTCCCAGCTGAGCATCGTAGAGCCGGAGCGGTTTGTGCGCCGTGAGAAGGGACAGGTCAAGCGGGGCTGAGACACTGTGTGCACACGACAGTGCTATTTGTTTGCAGCATCCCCCCTCCCCACAGCGTGACTGAACTAGTGAGCCTAAAAAACCAGCAAACAGAAGAAGTTAAACAGAGGGAACCACCTTGGAAGTGATCCCACATGGCCCACAACATCAGAGAAGGGTCAGATTTATTTTTACTATTTTTAAAATCATTCCTTTTTTTTGTTGTTTGTTTGTTGTTTTTTTTTTGGTTTTTCTTTTTTTTCTAACTTTTTTTTAATTGTTAAGTCTTCTATTTCTCCTCTAATTTTTATTTCTATAACCTACTATTACTATTTAAAAAAAGACTTTTTTTTTTTTAAAGGCAAACACCATATATAGTCTTTGGATGGTTGTTGCTGGTTTTTTGTTTGTTTGTTTTTGTTGTTTTTGTTTGTTTGCTTTTTAATAATTCTTTTTTTTTCTTTCTTCCTTTTTCCTTCTGCTTTTCTTTAATATTGTATCTTTGAAAATCCAACCTCTACTCTAGATTTTTAATCTTTGCTCTTAGGTTTTTATTGTCAATTTTGTACATTTAAAAACCCAAACTTCACTACCCAAGTTTACCTGAGAGCGAGATTTCTGGCTTGACCTCTCTCTCCTCCTCTGGACTCTCCTTTTTCTCCACCAGGTGGCCTCTGTCTCTTTTCTCCCCCATCTCTTCTCTATCCAACTCTGTGAATCTCTGTGTGTTCCAGACGGTGAAGAACACCCAAGGAGCTGGTTACTGGCAGGATTTGTCTCTCTCCTTCTCATTCCTCTCTCTTATCCTCCTGGCCACCTCTGTCTACTTCCTCCCTCTCCTCTTCCCTGTATAACTCCATAAATACCTCTGAGCAGTCCAGACTATGGAGCGCACATAAGGAAGTGACTACTGGCTAGCTTGCTCTCTCCTCTTTTGATCTCACTGCATCTCATTCCAGTTACCTCTAACTACCCCCTCCATCTTCTCTTCTCCTTGTAACTCAGTGAACCTCTCTGAGTGTCCCTCAATGTGAAAACATTAGAGAACTCTTGAATTCAGGGAACATTAAGCAATAGGAGCTCATCAAATGCCTTCATACCTACACTGAAACCAAGCTCCACCCAAGGGCCAACAAGTTCCAAAACAAGACATACCACTCAAATTCTCCAGCAACACAGGAACACTCCCATGAGCTTCAATATACAGGCAGCTCAAAATTATTCCAAAACCTTTGATGTCTCATAACCCATTACTGGTCACTCCACTGCACTCCAGAGAGAAGAAACCCAGCTCCACCCACCAGAACTCCAACACAAGCCTCCCTAACCAGGAAACCTAGACAAGCCACTGATACAACCCCACCCACAGTGAGGAAGCTCCATAATAAAGAGAACTCCACAAATTACCGGAATATAAAAAGGCCACCCCAAACGCAGCAATATAGCCAAGATGAAGAGACAGAGGAATAATCAGCAGGTAAAGGAACAGGAGAGTTGCCCACCAAACCAAACAAAAGAGGAAGAAGTAGGGAATCTACATGAGAAGGAATTCCGAATATTGATAGTGAAAATGATCCAAAATCTTGAAATCAAAATGGAATCACAGATAAATAGCCTAGAGACAAGGATTGAGAAGATGCAAGAAAGGTTTAACAAGGACCTAGAAGAAATAAAAAAGAGTCAAAATATAATGAATAATGCAATAAATGAGATCGGAAACACTCTGGAGGCAACAAATAGTAGAATATCGGAGGCAGAAGATAGGATTAGTGAAATAGAAGATAGAATGGTAGAAATAAATGAATCAGAGAGGAAACAAGAAAAATGAATTAAAAGAAACGAGGACAATCTCAGAGACCTCCAGGACAATATGAAACGCTCCAACATTCGAATTATAGGAGTCCCAGACGAAGAAGACAGAAAGAAAGATCATGAGAAAATCCTTGAGGAGATAATAGTTGAAAACTTCCCTAAAATGGGGAAGGAAATAATCACCCAAGTCCAAGAAACACAGAGAGTTCCAAATAGGATAAACCCAAGGCGAAACACCCCAAGACACATATTAATCAAATTAACAAAGATCAAACACAAAGAACAAATATTAAAAGCAGCAAGGGAAAAACAACAAATAACACACAAGGGGATTCCCATAAGGATAACAGCTGATCTTTCAATAGAAACTCTTCAGGCCAGGAGGGAATGGCAAGACATACTTAAAGTGATGAAAGACAATAACCTACAGCCCAGATTACTGTACCCAGCAAGGATCTCATTCAAATATGAAGAAGAAATCAAAACCTTTACAGACAAGCAAAAGCTGAGAAAATTCAGCACCACCAAACCAGCTCTCCAACAAATTCTAAAGGATATTCTCTAGACAGGAAACACGAAAAGGATGTATAAACCCGAACCCAAAACAATAAAGTAAATGGTAACGGGATCATACTTATCAATAATTACCTTAAACGTAAATGGGTTGAACGCCCCAACCAAAAGACAAAGACTGGCTGAATGGATACAAAAACAAGACCTCTCTATATGCTGCTTACAAGAGACCCACCTCAAAATAAGGGACACATACGGACTGAAAGTGAAAGGCTGGAGAAAGATATACCACGCAAATAGAGACCAAAAGAAAGCAGGAGTGGCAATACTCATATCAGCTAAAATAGACTTTAAAACAAAGGCTGTGAAAAGAGACAAAGAAGGCCACTACATAATGATCAAAGGAACAATCCAAGAAGAAGATATAACAATTATAAATATATATGCACCCAATATAGGAGCACTGCAATATGTAAGACAAATGCTAACAAGTATGAAAGGGGAAATCAACAATAACACAATAATAGTGGGAGACTTTAATACCCCACTCACACCTATGGACAGATCAACTAAACAGAAAATTAACAAAGAAACGCAAACTTTAAATGATACATTAGATCAGTTAGACCTAATTGATATCTATAGGACATTTCACCCCAAAACAATGAATTTCACCTTTTTTTCAAGTGCTCATGGAACCTTCTCCAGGATAGATCACATCCTGGGCCATAAATCTAAACTTGATAAATTCAAAAAAATCAAAATCATTCCAAGCATCTTTTCTGACCATAATGCATTAAGATTAGATCTCAATTACAGGAGAAAAACTATTAAAAATTCCAACATATGGAGGTTGAACAACACACTTCTGAATAACCAAAAAATCACAGAAGAAATCAAAATATGCATAGAAACTAATGAAAATGAAACACAACAACCCAAAACCTGTGGGACACTATAAAAGCAGTGCTAAGAGGAAAGTTCATAGCAATACAGGCAAACCTCAAGAAACAAGAAAAAAGTCAAATAAATAACCTAACTCTACACCTAAAGCAACTAGAAAAGGAAGAAATGGAGAACCCCAGAGTTAGTAGAAGGAAAGAAATCTTAAAAATTAGGGCAGAAATAAATGCAAAAGAAACAAAAGAGACCATAGCAAAAATCAACAAAGCCAAAAGCTGGTTCTTTGAAAGGATAAATAAAATTGACAAACCATTAGCCAGACTCATCAAGAAGCAAAGAGAGAAAAATCGAATCAATAAAATTAGAAATGAAAATGGGGAGATCACAACAGACAACACAGAAATACAAAGGATCATAAGAGACTACTATCAGCAGTTGTATGCCAATAAAATGGACAACGTGGAAGAAATGGACAAATTCTTAGAAAAGTACAATTTTCCAAAACTGAACCAGGAAGAAATAGAAAATCTTAACAGACCCATCACAAGCATGGAAATTGAAACTGTAATCAGAAATCTTCCAGCAAACAAAAGCCCAGGTCCACACGGCTTCACAGCTGAATTCTACCAAAAATTTCGAGAAGAGCTAACACCTATCCTACTCAAACTCTTCCAGAAAATTGCAGAGGAAGGTAAACTTCCAAACTCATTCTATGAGGCCACCATCACCCTAATACCAAAACCTGACAAAGATGTCACAAAAAAAGAAAACTACAGGCCAATATCACTGATGAACATAGATGCAAAAATCCTCAACAAAATTCTAACAATCAGAATCCAACAACACATTAAAAAGATCATACACCATGACCAAGTGGGCTTTATCCCAGGGATGCAAGGATTCTTCAATATCCACAAATTAATCAATGTAATTCACCACATTAACAAATTGAAAAATAAAAACCATATGATTATCTCAATACATGCAGAGAAGGCCTTTGACAAAATTCAACATCCATTTATGATAAAAACTCTCCAGAAAGCAGGAATAGAAGGAACATACCTCAACATAATAAAAGCTATCTATGACAAACCCACAGCAAACATTATCCTCAATGGTGAAAAATTGAAAGCATTTCCCCTAAAGTCAGGAACAAGACAAGGATGTCCACTTTCACCGCTACTATTCAACATAGTTCTGGAAGTTTTGGCTACAGCAATCAGAGCAGAAAAAGAAATAAAAGGAATCCAAATTGGAAAAGAAGAAGTAAAACTCTCACTGTTTGCAGATGACATGATCCTCTACATGGAAAACCCTAAAGACTCCACCAGAAAATTACTAGAGCTAATCAATGAATATAGTAAAGTTGCAGGATATAAAATCAACACACAGAAATCCCTTGCATTCCTATACACTAATAATGAGAAAGTAGAAAAAGAAATTAAGGAAACAATTCCATTCACCATTGCAACGAAAAGAATAAAATACTTAGGAATATATCTACCTAAAGAAACTAAAGACCTATATATAGAAAACTATAAAATACTGATGAAAGAAATCAAAGAGGACACTAATAGATGGAGAAATATACCATGTTCATGGATTGGAAGAATCAATATAGTGAAAATGAGTATACTACCCAAAGCAAACTACAGATTCAATGCAATCCCTATCAAGCTACCAGCAGTATTTTTCACAGAGCTAGAACAAATAATTTCACAATTTGTATGGAAATACAAAAAACCTCGAATAGCCAAAGCAATCTTGAGAAAGAAGAATGGAAATGGAGGAATCAACCTGCCTGACTTCAGGCTCTAATACAAAGCCACAGTCATCAAGATAGTATGGTACTGGCACAAAGACAGAAATATAGATCAATGGAACAAAATAGAAAGCCCAGAGATAAATCCACACACATATGGACACCTTATCTCTGACAAAGGAGGCAAGAATATACAATGGATTAAAGACAATCTCTTCAACAAGTGGTGCTGGAAAAACTGGTCAACCACTTGTAAAAGAATGAAACTAGAACACTTTCTAACACCATACACAAAAATAAACTCAAAATGGATTAAAGATCTAAGCGTAAGACCAGAAACTATAAAAATCCTAGAGGAGAACATAGGCAAAACACTCTCCGACATAAATCACAACAGGATCCTCTATGATCCACCTCCCTGAATACTGGAAATAAAAGCAAAAATAAACAAATGGGATCTAATTAAAATTAAAAGCTTCTGCACAACAAAGGAAACTATAAGCAAGGTGAAAAGACAGCCTTCAGAATGGGAGAAAATAATAGCAAATGAAGCAACTGACAAACAACTAATCTCAAAAATATACAAGCATCTTATGCAGCTCAATTCCAGAAAAATAAATGACCCAATCAAAAAATGGCCAAAGAACTAAATAGGCATTTCTCCAAAGAAGACATACGGATGGCTAACAAACACATGAAAAGATGCTCAACATCACTCATTATCAGAGAAATGCAAATCAAAACCACAATGAGGTACCATTTCACACCAGTCAGAATGGCAGTGATCCAAAAGTCTACAAGCAATAAATGCTGGAGAGGATGTGGAGAAAAGGGAACCCTCTTACACTGTTGGTGGGAATGCAAACTAGTACAGCCACTATGGAGAACAGTGTGGAGATTCCTTAAAAAACTGCAAATAGAACTGCCTTATGACCCAGCAATCTCACTGCTGGGCATACACACCGAGGAAACCAGAACTGAAAGACACGTGCACACCAGTGTTCATCGTAGCACTGTTTATAATTGCCAGAACATGGAAGCAACCTAGATGTTCATCAGCAGACGAATGGATAAGAAAGCTGTGGTACATATACACAATGGAGTATTACTCAGCCATTAAAAAGAATACATTTGAATCAGTTCTAATGAGATGGATGAAACTGGAGCCGATTATACAGAGTGAAGTAAGCCAGAAAGAAAAACACCAATACAGTATACTAACACATATATATGGAATTTAGAAAGATGGTAATGATAACACTGTATGCGAGACAGCAAAAGAGACAGAGATGTTTAGAATGGACTTTCGGACTCTGTGGAGGGGGGGGAGATGATTTGGGAGAATGGCATTGAAACATGTATACTATCATGTAAGAAATGAATCGCCAGTCTATGTTTAATACAGGATACAGGATGCTTGGGGCTGGTGCACAGGGATGATCCAGAGAGATAATATGGGGTGGGAGGTGAGAGGGGGGTTCAGGATTGGGAACTCATGTATAGCCGTGGCTGATTCATGTCAATGTATGGCAAAACTAATACAGTATTGTAAAGCAAAATAAAGTAAAAATAAAATTTTTTAGAAAAAATAAAAAGAAAAAAGTGAAAGTTGCTCAGTTGCATCTGTTTCTTTGCAACCCCATGGACTATATACCCCACCAGGCTCTTCTGTCCATGGAATTCTCCAGTCAAGAATACTGGAGTGGGTAGCCATTTCCTTCTGCAGGGGATCTTCCCAACTCAGGGACTGAACCTGGGTCTCCCGCATAGCAGGCAGATCCTTTGCCACCTGAGTCACCAGGAAAGCCAACTTTTCACATAAATAATACATTTTAAAAGGGCTTCCCTGATGATGGTAAAGAATCTGCCTGCCAACGCAGGAAACACAAATTTGATCCCTGGGTTGGGTAGATCCCCTGGAGAAGGAAATGCCAACCCACCTCAGTATTTTTGCCTGGGAAATCCCATGAACAGAGGCGCCTGGTAGGCTACAGTCCACGGGGTCGCAAAAGAGTTGGACACGACTTAGTGACTAAACAACAACAACAAAACAGTACATTAAAAATGCCAAAAATAAAGAAAGCATTTTTATTGTGATAGCACAGTACCTTGAAAAGTACAGTAGTATATAGTACAGCAGCTGACATACCAGGGCTTGCATCAAGTGAACTGGCGAAGAATTACTGACTGGAATGGGGAGAGGAGTTGGGGGCTGGTAGAGCTGAAGGATCATCAGCAATAGAAGACAGAGGGCCTGCTGCAAAGTCACTCACACCTGACTGAAAATTTGTGATTTGAAGGTTTGTATGTAGGGGACTTATCGTAACATGCATCTGCCATTATGTGATCATACAGAACAGTTTCACTGCCCTAAAAAGTTCTTTGTGCTCCACCTATTCATCTCTTCCTCCCCACACCCCTTGGCAACTGTTGATCTTCTAACTGTCTATATAGTGTTGTCTTTTCCAGATTGTCATACAGTTGGAATAATACAGTATGTGCCCTTTTCAGATTACCTTCTTCCACTTAGTAATATACATTGAAGTTTCCTTCATGTCTTTCCATGGCTCAATAGCCCATTTCCTTTTAGTGCTAAAGAATATTCTATCAACTGAATACATCATAGTTTATCTATCTATTCACCAACTGAAGTACATGTTGGTTGCTTCCAGGATTTAGAAATTATAAACTGGTTATAAACACCTCTGTGTAATTTTTGTGTGTGTGTGGAAATAAGTGTTCAGTTCCTTTGGGTAAATAACAGGGAGGATATATGATAAGAGTATGTTTAGTTTTGTAAGAAATCTCCAAACTGCCTTCCAAAGTGGTCATACCCTTTTCATCCCCATGAGAAATGAGTGAAAATTCCTGTGCTTTACACCCTCATCAGCACTTAGTGTTGTTAGTTTTCTGGATTTGGGCCATTCGAATAGGCATGTAGCCATTTTAGCAATTTTTTTATTGCATGCCATGCACCACATACAAAATAACCATAGTATTTCTAGATGAGATATTCTAGAGAGACTTCTAACTTTTTCCTTTTAGGTGGATAAGGTAAGGGGATGCTTTTCTCAATCCAATTAGGTATGGAGATGAGTCAGGGTTGGATTGCAATTTTAATAAAATAAGCTACTGTGGTTTGCTTTTCCACTGAAAGATGCAAAACACTAATGGACTTCTGTCTTTTGATTTCTGAAAGATTGTTGAAAATCAAGATCTATCATTCACAGTTTGCAGCCTCCTATAACTTCAAATTCTAGCACATGTCTGTTTCCTAAGAACTGGTGGTTGCTGGAGATTTCACTTTACCTTTTAGAAGTATTTGACCTAGCTCTCTGTATTCTTGTGCAGTACCAGAAGTCAGCAAATGTCTGGTAGGGGAAATTTGCTGAGCATTTGTCTCATCAACTTTTCAATTTTTCAACCAGCCCTGTCAAACTGTTAAAACTTTGTTGGTTTTTCTTTCTCTCAGTAGAGGTTTTGTGTCTGGCTAAGGCTGATCCACAGCCTGTTATTACAGTTGGTACATATTTCAGAGGGGGAAAAACAATTGAAGATTGTCAATTCACTTTGAAAAGTATTCTCTTCCTTGAACTGTTATTTAATCCTGTTGTTTTTACCTTTAAAATGATAATTTTTGTATTCTAGTGAAATGAGTGAAGTAAGTCAGAGAAAGACAAAATACTATATGAGTTCACTCATATGTGGAATCTAAAACAAAAACGCAAACAAGAAAATGATCAGACAAAACAAAAACTGACTCATAGATACAGAGAGAAGATTAATGATTATCAGAAAGGAGGGGGTTGGGGGCTGTGCAAAATGGATGAAGGGGGTCAATTATATGTTGATGAATGCTAAGTAGAATTTTTGGGGTGACCATTTTGTAGAGTTTACAGATATCAAATTAAAATGTCATACATATGAAACTTACACAGTGTAGTATACCAATTTTACCTCAATAAAAAATATACATTTTCCAGTTTATTCTAGTTTTAAAATATTGTTGTCTCTCTTGACCTTTTATTCAGAAGCAATCCAAATAGATATTCTTGATGCTACTATGACTGAGACCTTTTAGTGACATAAACATTTTTGTTCATTTAAGAAAATTGATTTTTGTATATCACTTTTGTATCCAACAATTTTACTAAAGTACCTACTTAAATGTAATAGTTTATCCATATATTCTGTTATATTTTCTATATAATCAAAAATACAACCTGTGAATAACAACAATTTTATATTTACTTTCCTATGTTTATGTTTTCATTTTTTGTTGTATTCTTAATACACTGAACTCATTATTATTTCTACTATAATGCTAAATAGTAGTGATAATGGTAGCCATCTTATCATATTTCCAATGTCAAAGAAAAGTGTTTTAATATGTTATAAATAAGTGTGATGTTTTCAGTAAGTATATTTCTAGATACATTGTATCATATTCAAGAAGTTATCTTATATTCCTTCTTTGCTATTTTTTTGGGGAAAGAATGGATATCAAATTTTATCAGATGCCTTTTTTTCTTATGCCTCTTTGCATAATTAAAATATTTTCTCCTCTAAAATGTTAATGTGGTGAATTACATTTTTAAAATTTTTAACCAAAATTGGATTTCTGGGATAAACCCAACTTGGCCATGATATATTACAGTTTGTGTATATTGTTGGATATGATTTATGAACATTTTTAGGGATGTTTTCATTCATGACCATGAATCAGAATAGCCTATAATTTTGTTTGCTTGTTCAGTTCTTGTCAGGTTTTGATCTTAAGGTTTTGTGAGCCTCATAAAATGATTTTTGGGAGTCTTGTTCCTTTATCTATTCTATGGAATAGTTTTTATTGGACTGTAATTACTTCTTTCTTAAATGATTGGTAGAAATTGTAGTAAAGCCATTTTGGTCTAGATTTTCTCTGAGGGAGAATTTTAGGTTTGTATTTTCTTAGTAGAGCAATATTCAGGTGATCCTTTTGTTTTTGTCTTCTACAGTACTTTATTGTGATATAATATGCATATAGTGAAAACCACATACCTTTCATAAACAAAAAAATGAATTTTGACAAAAGGATACATTCATGTAACCATCACCCAGATTGAGATAAGGAACATTCCATGATCCCTGAAAATTTCCTTGTGCCCCCACCAGTCACTGTCCCCACACCTAAGTGATCTAGCTTCTCTTATTGTAGATTGCTGTTGCTGCTGCTGCTGCTGCTAAGTCGCTTCAGTCGTGTCCGACTCTGTGTGACCCCATAGACGGCAGCCCACCAGGCTCCCCTGTCCCTGGGATTCTCCAGGCAAGAACACTGGAATGGGTTGCCATTTCCTTCTCCAATGCGTGAAAGTGAAATGTGAAAGTGAATTCGCTCAGTCATGTGTGACTCTTAGCAACCCCATGGACTGCAGCCCACCAGGCTCCTCCTTCCGTGGGATTTTCCAGGCAAGAGCTCTGGAGTGGGGTGCCATTGCTTTCTCCATATTGTAGATTAGTTTTGCCTATTCCTGCACTAAATATTGGAGAAGGCAATGACAACTCACTCCAGTACTCTTGCCTGGAAAATCCCGTGGACGGTGGAGCCTGGTGGGCTGCAGTCCATGGGATCACTAGGAGTTGGACACGACAGAGTGAATTCACTTTCACTTTTCACTTTCATGCATTAGAGAAGGAAATGGCAAACCACTCCAGTGTTCTTGCTTAGAGAATCCCAGGGACGGGAGAGCCTGATGGGCTGCCATTTATGGGGTTGCACAGAGTTGGACACGACTGAAGTGAGTTAGCAGCAGCAGCACTAAATATAAATATAATAATAGATTGTGTACTTCTCTTTGATCTCACTTCTTTGCTGAGCATCATGTTTTTGAGATCTATGCAAGCTGTTGCATTTATCAATAGTTTGTCCTTTTTGATGTTGACTAAAACCCTCAAGGGGTAGCTAGGAGTCGGATACAACAAAGTGACTTCACTAAAATTCTCCAAGCCAGGCTTCAGCAATACGTGAACCGTGAACTTCCAGATGTTCAAGCTGGTTTTAGAAAAGGCAGACGAACCAGAGATCAAATTGCCAACATCTGCTGGATCATTGAAAAAGCAAGAGAGTTCCAGAAAAACATCTATTTCTGCTTTATTGACTATGCCAAAGCCTTTGACTGTGTGGATCACAATAAACTGTGGAAAATTCTGAGAGAGATGGGAATACCAGACCACCTGACCTGCCTCTTGAGAAATCTGTATGCAGGTCAGGAAGCAACAGTTAGAACTCGACATGGAACAACAGACTGGTTCCAAATAGGAAAAGGAGTACATCAACGCTGTATATTGTCACCCTTCTTATTTAGCTTATATGCAGAGTACATCATGAGAAACGTTGGACTGGAAGAATCACAAGCTGGAATCAAGACTGCAAGGGAGAAATATCAATAACCTCAGATATGCAGATGACATCACCCTTATGGCAGAAAGCAAAGAAGAACTAAAGAGCCTCTTGATGAAAGTGAAAGAGGAGAGTGAAAAACTTGGCTTAAAGCTCAACATTCAGAAAATGAAGATCATGGCATCTGGTCCCATCATTTCATGGGAAATAGAAGGGGAAACAGTGGAAACAGGGTCAGACTTTATTTTGGGGGGCTCCAAAATCACTGCAGATGGTGACTGCAGCCATGAAATTAAAAGAAGCTTACTCCTTGGAAGAAAAGTTATGACCAACCTAGATAGCATATTCAAAAGCAGAGCCATTACTTTGCTGACTAAGGTCCGTCTAGTCAAGGCTATGGTTTTTCCAATGATCATGTATGGATGTGAGAGTTTGACTGTGAAGAAGGCTGAATGCTGAAGAATTGATGCGTTTAAAAGAAGACTCTTGAGAGTCCCTTGGACTGCACGGAGATCCAACCAGTCCATTCTGAAGGAGATCAGCCCTGGCATTTCTTTGGAAGGAATGATGCTAAAGCTGAAACTCCAGTACTTTGGCCACCTCATGTGAAGAGTTGACTCATTGGAAAAGACTCTGATGCTGGGAGGGATTGGGGGCAGGAGGAGAAGGGGATGACAGAGGATGAGATGGCTGGATGACATCACTGGTGCGATGGACGTGAGTCTGAGTGAACTCTGGGAGTTGGTGATGGACAGGGAGGCCTGGTGTGCTGCGATTCATGGGGTTGCAAAGAGTCGGACAAGTCTGAGCAACTAAACTGAACTGAAAACCGTCACGGTATGAGTGTCAACATTTTGTTTATTCAGTTATTGCAATGGACTTTGCTTTTTCCGCATTTTTAGCTATTGCAAATAAAGCTGCTATGAACTTTCTTGCATAACATTTTTTTTTGTGAACATATGATTTTCTCTCTATTGGTTATATACCTTTGAGTAGAATTGCTGAATTGTAGGTATAGTTACATGTTAAATTCTATGAGAAAGAGTTTCTTAAAGTGGTTGCACCACTTTAAAAGTTCACAATTCATGTGTGAGAGTTTTATTTGCTTCACATTCTTGACAACAGAGAATATAAATTAATCTTTTATCTATTCTAGTGAATGTGTAGTGATACTTGATATGTGTTAATCTGACGTTCTACAATGACTAATAATGCAACTTTTCCAGCACCCATTGACCATTTTTATATTTTTATAGATCTTATTTTGTGCAGTGTCTACTAAGTGACAGTCGCTCAGTCGTGTCTGACTCTTTGCGACCCCATGAACTGTACAGTCCATGAAATTTTCCAGGCCAGAATACTGGAGTGGGTATCCTTTCCCTTATACAGGGGATCTTCCTAACCCAGGATTGAACCCAGGTCTCCCGCTTTGCAGGAAGATTCTCTACCAGCTGAGCTACCAAAGTATTTTGCTATTTTTCTTACTTATAAACCACTGTAAACTCTAGCATAAATGTTAAAAAATGTTAAAGATATATATAACTGCAATCATTGTTTAATGGATCCACAATGTAAAAAATTGTAAGTTGTGCAAGAATATGAAATGTATGTGGTGGAGAAAAAGGCTGGAGTTTTTATATGTGAGAGAAGTTGTTATTAGATTAAAATAGGCTATTATATCCACAATAAGTTTTATGTAAGCTTCATGGTAACCACAAAATGAAAATCCACAGAAGATACACAAGAGTAAAAAGAAAGGAATCAAAGCATACCACTACATAAATCATCAAATCATAAAGAAAGATAGTTGGAGATGAAAAATGGAATAATGGAACTATAAAGTAGCCAGAAATCAGTTATGTAGGTGGCAACATTAAGTTCTTCAGTTCAGTTCAGTTCAGTTGCTCAGTCGTGTCCGACTCTTTGCGACCCCATGAACCGCAGCACGCCAGGCCTCCCTGTCCATCACCAACTCCCAGAGTTCACTCAGACTCATGTCCATCGCACCAGTGATGCCATCCAGCCATCTCATCCTCTGTCGTCCCCTTCTCCTCCTGCCCCCAATCCCTCCCAGCATCAGAGTCTTTTCTAATGAGCCAACTCTTCGCATGAGGTGGCCAAAGTACTGGAGTTTCAGCTTTAGCATCATTCCTTCCAAAGAAATGCCAGGGCTGATCTCCTTCAGAATGGACTGGTTGGATCTCCTTGCAGTCCAAGGGACTCTCAAGAGTCTTCTCCAACACCACAGTTCAAAAGCATCAATTCTTCGGTGCTCAGCCTTCTTCACAGTCCAACTCTCACACCCATACATGACTACTGGAAAAACCATAGCCTTGACTAGACGGACCTTTGTTGGCAAAGTAATGTCTCTGCTCTTCAAATTACTTTAAAACCAAAAGGGTTAAATTCTCAAATCAAAAGACACAGGAATGCTGAATGGAAAAACATCTAAGACTCAAATCTATACCACCTATAAAAGATTCACTTAAGCCTTAAGAATACGCATAGGCTCCACGTGAAATGATAGAAATAGATGTCCACGGGAATAGTAACCAAAAAAGAGCAGAATTGGCTACATTTACATCAGATAAATAGACCTTCAGACAAAATTGGTCACAAAAGACATTATATAGGGATGAAAGGGTATATTCATGAAGAGAACAACAATTATAAGTATATATGTACAGTAAGTCCTGTACATATGAATATTCAAGTTGCGAACTTTCAAAGATGCACGTGTTTGGACACGTGTTTGCGTGTCCAGTCACATAAGTTAGTTCACATGTCAGGTGTACATTTTCATGTGTGTGCATCCTCTACAAGTGATTGTGCTTTTGTGTATTTTATAGTGCTGTATAGAGTATAGTAGTACGGTATCTTTATTTCAAGCCCAGGATATCTGGAAGCAAGTGTAAAAGCAGCAGTGATGTAGCTCGTACTGCTAAGAAGTGTCAAGCAATAATGATGGAATTGGAGGCACAGAGAAAGGACAAAGAGAGATAAGAGGAGGAAGAAGTAACTGAAGACCTGAAGAAATTCACGACCTAGGAAATAGCAGGGGCATTTTCTTTATTTGAGGAGACACTGTTAGTTCTTGAGGCATAGGACCTGAATGTAGAATGGTATGTGAAGGTTGCAGTAGCCCTTCAGAAGGCAATCCAGTGCAAATTTCAGAATGCAGAAAGAGCTACTACCCAGACATCATTGGGTCATTTTTTCAAGAGGGTAGACAGAATTGAATCCAGCAAGGAACCAGAACCTGTGCCATTAGTGTCAGGCATGAATGAAATTACAGCTTTCTTTCTCTCTCCTATTGCTGATGAGCCTTCAGCTCTACCATCTCCCACCTCCTCTCTCTCCTCCAGTTGGTAACTATCCTTTCCTGTTCACTTGATGCCAACTCCTGTATGGCAGCTATTGTACAGTACTACTATACTTTTTAAGGTACCACACTGTAAGATAAAAAATATTTGCTTTCTTTTTTTTGTGCTATTTTATGTATTATTTGTGTGAAAAGTATTATAAACCTATTACAGTATAGTACTACATAGCTGATTATGTTAGTTGGGTACCTAGGCTAACTTTGTTGGACTTATGAACAAATCTGACATATGAACAAGCTCTCAAAATGGAACCCATTTGTATGTAGGGACTTACTGTACCCAATATTGGAGTGCTTAAATATTTAAAACAAATATAAACAGAACTAAAGGGAGAAAATAGCAAGAAAATAAAAGGACTTCAATACTCTACTTTCAACATTGAACAGATCATCCTGAAAGAAAAACCGACAAGGAAATAGCAGACATGAATTACACTATAGAGTAAATGAACCTAACAAACATATCCAGAGCATTGCACCCAACAGCAGCAGAAAGTTCATTCTTCTCAAGTGCACATGGAACATTCTCCAATACCATATGTTGCACTACAAAGCAAGTCTCAACAAATTTACGATGACTGTTTATGACCACAACAGTATGAAACTGGAAATCAATAAGAGCAAGAAAACTGGAAAACTGACAAATGCATGGAAAACAAACAATGCAATTCTGAAAAGCCAATAGGTCAAAGAAGAAATCAAAAGGGAAATAAAACTATCTAGAGACAAAAGAAAATGGAAACACAACATACCAAAACATATAAGAATGTAGTAAAAACAGTTGTAAGAGGAAAGTTTCATAGTGATAAACACCTACATTAAGAAAAAGAGATCTCAAATAAACAATCTCGTTGTATACCTCAAGGAACTAGAAAAAGGACAAACTAAACCCAAAGTTAGCATAAGGAAGGATATATACAAATTAGAGCAGAAATAAAAGCAATATAGACTAGAAAAATAATAGAAAAATTAAGGAAAACCAAGAGTTAGCTTTTTGAAAAGATGAAATTGACAAATATTTATCTAGATTAAATGGGGGGGATGAGGAAACTCAAACACAATTAGAAATGAAAGAGGAGACAGTAAACATGACTGATACTACAAAAATACAGAGGACCATAATACACTATTATGAATAATTAGATTGCAACAAATTGAATAACACAAAAGAAATGGATAAATTCCTAGAAATATACAACCCACCAAGACTGAATCATAAAGAAACAGAAAATCTGAACATAAAAATAATGAGTAGGAGATTGAAGCATTAATTCACTGAATTCTAACAAATGTGTTAAAAAGGATTAAGGCCAATCCTTCTAAAATTCTTCCAAAAAACTGAAGATGAAGGAAAACACCAAACTTATTTTTAGGACAGTAATACCATGATACCACTGCCAGATAAGTAGACTTCAAGAAAAGCAAACTATAGACCAGTATCTCTGATGAATATAGATGCAAATCTTCCAACAAAATACTAAGAAACCTAATTCAACAGCACATTAAAAGGAACATACAGCATGATCAAACTGGATTTATCCCTGGGAGGCAATGATGATTCAACATATGGAAATCAATAAATGTGATAACCACATCAATAAAATGAAGGATAAAAATCATATGATTATTTCAACAATGCAGAAAAAGCACTCCAATATCCTTTTACAATAGAAACTCACAACAAATTGGGTGTAGAAGGGATGTTGCTGTTCTTCAGTCGCTAAGCTATATCCAACTCTTTGCAACCTCATGGATTATAGCATGCCAGTCTCCTCTGGCCTCTTTTGTCTCTCAGAGTCTGCTCAAATTCATGTTATCTAACCTTCTCATCCTCTTTCACCCTCTTCTCCTTTTGCCTTCAATCTTTCCCAGAATCTGGGTCTTTTTCAGTGTACCTCAGCATAATAAAACTCATGTATGAAAGACACATAGCTAACATAATACTCAATGGTGAAAGACTGAAAGCTTTTTTCTAGCACGGAATAAGTGTGCTCACTCTCACCACTCCTATTCAATATAGTACTGGAAATTTTATCCAGAGCAAATAGGCAAGACAAAGAAATAAAAGGCATCCAAAACAACAAAGAAGAAGTTAAATGCTTCTCTGTTTGCAGATGACATACTCTTATGTATAGAAAATGCTAAAATTTTCACAAAAAATTATTAGAACAAATAATGAATCAAAGTTGTAGGATACAAGATCAACAAAGATCAGTTGCATTTCTGAATCCTAGAATTTAACTATCTGAAAAGTAATTTAGCAAGCAATCCCATTTACCATAGCATCAAAAACAATAATATTCTTAGGAATAAATTTAACCAAGGAGGTGAAAGGTTAATATACTGAAAAGAAACAAATTAAAGAAGACACAAATAAATGGAATGATAGCTCATATATATGGATTAGAATAATTAATATTGCTTAAATGTCCATACTGTAATCTACAGATTCAGTGAAATCCTTATCAAAATTTCAATGGTATTTTTCACAAATAGGAAAAAAAATCTAAAATCCATGTAGAACCATTAAAGTCTCTGATTCTCTTTCTCTCTGAGAAAGAGAGAACAAAATCAGAGGCATCACACTTGCCGATTTCAAACTATACTACAAGCTGTGGTAATTAAAACTGGATTTTTTCTTTATCTTTGATTTTATGTATTATGAAAATGATATGCCTAAGTACAGTTTTTTGGCATTTTTTCATGTGTGGTGTTCTGTGAGCTCCCAAATCTGCGGTTTGGTGTATGACAATGTTTTGGGGAAATTATCAGTCATTGTTGTTTCAAATATTTATTCTGTTCCTTTCTCTCTTCTCCGTCTGGTACTCCCATTATGCATATGTTACAATTTTTGTAGTTGTCTCAAATCCTTGGATATTCTGTTCTTTTTTTTTTAGTCTTTTGCTTTTCAGTTTTGGACAAAGTTTTCTGTTGATATATCCTCTAGCTCAGTAATTTTTTTCTGTGTCTAGTCTACTAATAAGCCCATCAAAGGCATTCTTCACTTCTGTTACAATGTTTTTGATCTCCAGCATTTCTTTTAGGTTCTTTCTTAGGATTTCTGTCTCTGTGCTTATTTGTCCATGTTATCTTGCATGCTATTTACTTTATCCATGATAGCCCTTACATATTATTCATAGTCTTTTTTTAAAAATTTTTATTTTTACTTTATTTTACTTTACAATACTGTATTGGTTTTGCCATACATTGACATGAATCAGCCACGGGTGTACATGAGTTCCCAATCCTGAACCCCCCCTCCCACCTCCCACCCCATATCATCTCTCTGGATCATCCCCGTGCACCAGCCCCAAGCATCCTGTATCCTGTATTGAACATAGACTGGCGATTCGTTTCTTACATGTTTCAATGCCATTCTCCCAAATCATCCCACCCTCTCCCTTAATCATTGTCATTTTTATTTCCTGGTCTGATAATTTCAGCATCTTTGTCATACCTGTTTGGAATGCTTGCTTCGTCTCTTCAAATTGTGCTTTTTGCCTTTTGGCATGTATTACAATTTTTTCTTTATTGTTGGACATGATATGAGGTATGGGGGTAAGGGGAGAAAGGATATATTAAACATTCCTATGATTAGGTCTCAGTCTTTAGTAAGCCTGTGTCTCTGCACTGTGGACATCACAAATGCTTCTCAGTATTTTTCACCCTGCTTAGTTGCATCAGGATGACTAGAGTGGGCTGAGGTTGGGTATTTTTCTTTTTCCACACAAAAGACTAGAAATGAGTAAAGTTGGCTATTTCCCTTTCCCCAGGTCAGTTAGGCTTTGATAATACTCCAGAAAGCTAGGCTCTGGTTAACTAGATTCTCCTAAGGGCAGGCCTTACACTCAGGTATATTTCAGCATGGTTCCTTTCCCCTCTCCCCTGGTGAAGGAAGCAGGAGGAATTTTTTTCTCCAATATTTACTGTGAGAACATAAGTTCCTAGAGATAAATCTCACAATTTTGTGGGGTTCCCTATTACTGGGTGCCCCTGGAATTTTTAATTCTCATACTTGTCCACACTGAGACTCCAGCAATTTATCCATTAACCCCAGCATTGGCTCTCCAGGCAGTTTCAGCTATTGAGTCTCTGCTATGTTAATCTTTAGCTCCCTGTCTCTATGTCTCTATGTCTCTCCAGTCTTGGATGCAACAGTTTGCCTTGTGTCCTCACCTTATGTATGCAAGAGCTATTGTTTTTTCAGTTTGTTCAAGGTTTACTTGTTGGTAAGATGGAGTGGTGACTACCAAATTCCTTACATGGGAAACTAGAAATTGGAAGTCCACCTTTAACTTTTCAAAGTTTCCTTAGAGTCATTGTTGCTAGATGTATTGATAGATTTTTTTTTCTTATATTTCAGCATTTTAAAGATATCTCTTTTTTTGTGATGAGAAGTCAATGGCCAAATATATTGTTTTTCTTCAGTGTGTTATTTTTTTCCAGATTCTTTGAAGGTTTTCCCTTAAGATTTGATTTTTATGTAGTTTGATATGATGTACCCATTTATTTTGCTTGGGGTTCTCTGAGCTCCTTGAATCTGTACCTTTATGTTTCATTATATTGGGAAATTTTTCAGGCATTATTTTTCAAATATTTTTCCTGCCTCTTTTGTTTTTTGCCTTCTGGGACTCCAACTACATATATGTTAGAACTTTGGTATTATCTAGCAGATCACTGAGGCTCTATTAATCTTTTTCTACCTTTCCCTCTGTGTGTTTCAGGTTGAATAATATCCATTAATTTGTGTTCAAGTTAATTTACTCTTCCTTCCTTCACTTTCAATCTGCTATTAGGCCCACCCAGTGAACTTCAGATATTTAATTTTTAATTCTAGAATTTGCATCTGTTGTTCCTTTTTGATTGTTTCTAGACTTCTGATATGATTTTTTATTTATTTATTAAAAGTGTGTTTTCCTTTATTTCCATTAGTGGTTATTCTAGAAGACTTAAAATCCTTTCTGCTAATTTCAAAATCTGGCCCATTTTAGGGTTGGTCTCCACTGATTGCTGGTAATATTTTCCTATTTCTTTTTTTCCCTAGCAATTTTGGAGTATACCCTAAACTTTGTGAATGATATATGTAGGATACCTATATTCTCTTTCATTTCTCTGTAGAGAATTGCTTTTTTTGTTTGTTTTAGTCAGAGATTAATATGGCTGAACTGAAACTCAAAACTCTCCTTTGTGATGGGCAGCACTGAAAATTCTGATTAATTTTTTCAGCTATATTTAGGCTCTTTGGAAACTGTCACCACATGTGTAATTGATAGTTCCATCAGCGATTTGGGCAGTTTGTACACAGAATGGGGATCTCCCACTCTGAAGTTCTCTCAATTATTGGATTTCTCCCATTGTTTTCCAGCTTCAGTTGTCATCCTGAACTCTGTCTTTTGGTTCTACAAGCCAGGGTGTGATAATTTACACTATGGAAATTGGGAAATACTATGAATTGGGCTTTTATTTATTTTTCCTGGAGATCCAGTTGTTAAACATTTACCAGCTGCAACACTTACTTTCAATTTCTCTAGAGTTTTAGTTATTGCTCTGGCCTGTGGCCCACCCTCAGGCAGACATTTTTAAAAAGGGCAAACTTAATATTGTTCCTTTCTTTCAATTGTCAACTCTTTTCCAATTTATGACTATTTATGATACATTTCCAATGCATCTGGATTGTTTTTTGTTGAGAGTTTATTATTGCTGTCTGCAGCAAGATTGGTTTGATATAAACTTCTCCAAAATCAGAAGTGGTTCTAGTAAAAAATTTTCTGTGGTTTGCAGTGAACTGAGAACATTTATGAAAATACTATTATTTTTAAGCTATTAATATAGCTAAAACCATAGGATTTAAATTATAGTTTTGTTTGAAGGTATTTTCATCTAACTTCTTTGGATTGAAATATCTTTTCTTTTGTAAAAAAAAAAATAACATAAATAAAAATGATGGTTTCCCAGATGGTTTATTTGTTTAGTGGCTTTAACGGACAAAAAGAAAACTTGGCCACTGTAGTTGGTTGAATAGTATCTTCCCAAAATTCGTGTCTGGGCTTCCCTGGTGGCTCAGACAGTAAAGAATCTTCCTGCAATGTAGGAGACCTGGGTTCAGTCCCTGGGTTAGGAAGATCCCCTGGAGAAGGGCATGGCTATCCACTCCAGTATTCTTGCCTGGAGAATTCCATGGACAGAGGACCCTGGTGGGCTACAGTCCATGGGATCACGAAGAGTTGGACACAATAGAATGACTAACACAACAAAATGCATGCCCATCAGAACCTAAGGATGTGATCTTATTTGGATGTATATTCTCTGTAGAAGTTGTTGTTGTTTAGTTGCTAAGTCATGTCCGACTCTCTGCAACCCCATGAACTTCAGGAAGCCAGGCTTACCTGTCCTTCACAATTTCCTGGAGTTTGCTCAAAATTGGTGATGTCATCTAACCATCTCATCCTCTGCCACCCCCTTCTCCTTTTACCTTCAATCTTTCTCAGCATCAGGGTCTACTCCAATGAGTCAGCTCTTTGCATCAGGTGGCCAAAGTATTGGAGCTTCAGCTTCAGCATCAGTCTTTCCAATGAATATTTAAGACTGATTTCCTTTAAGATTGGCTAGTTTGATCTTCTTGAAGTACAAGTAATTCTCAGGAGTCTTCTCCATCACCACAATTTGAAAACATCAGTTCTTCAGCACTCAACATTCTTTGTGATCCACCTCTCACATCCATACATGACTACTGGAAAAAACATAGCTTTGACTATACAGACCTCTGTCGGCAAAGTGATGTCTCTGATTTTTAATATGCTGATAGGCTTGTCATAGCTTTTCTTCCAAGGAGCAAGCCTCTTCTAATTTCATGGTTGTAGCCACCATCTGCAGAGATTTTGAAGCCCAAGAAAATAAAGTCTGTCACTGTTTCCATTTTTTTTTTTTCCTCTTCTGTTTGCCATGAAGTGACGGGACTGGATGCCATGATCTTAGTTTTCTGAATGTTGAGTTTTAAGCCAGTTTTTTCACTCTCCTCTTTCACTTTCATCAAGAAACTCTTTAGCTCCTCTTTCCTTTCTGCCATTAAACTGGTATCATCTGCATATCTGAGGCTGTTGATATTTCTCCAGACAATCTTGATTCCAGCTTGCGATTCATCCAGCTCAGCATTTCACGTAATGTACTCTGCATATAAGTTAAATAAGCATGGTGACAATATACAACCCTGTCATCCTCCTTTCCCAATTTTGAACTAGTCCATTGTTCCATGTCCAGTTCTAATTGTCGCTTCTTGACCTGCATACATGTTTCTCAGGAGGTAGGTAAGATTGTCTGGTATTCCCATTTCTTTAAGAATTTTCCACAGTTCTTTATGATCCACAGAGTCAAAGGCTTTAGCATAGTCAGTGAAGCAGAAATAGATGTTTTTCTGGAACTCCCTTGCTTTCTCTGTGATCAAACAAATGTTGGCAATTTGTTTTCTCATAACGCTGCCTTTTCTAAATACAGCTTTTACATATGAAAATTCTTGGTTCACATACTGCTGAAGCCTAGCTTGAAGGATTTTGTGTGTTACCTTGCTAGCATGTGAAATGAACACAATTGTATGGTAGTCTGAACGTTTTTTGGCATTGTTCTTCTTTGGGAGTGGAATGAAAACTGACCTTTTCTAGTCCTGTGGCCACTGCTGAGTTTTCCAAATTTGCTGACATATTGATCTTTTAGGGTCTGAAGTAGCTCAGCTGAGAATTCCTTCACCTTCACTACCTTTGTCCGTAGTAATTCTTCCTAAGGCCCACTTGACTTCACACTCCAGGATGTCAGCGTCTCGGTGAGTGACCACACCATTATGGTTATCTGGGTCATTAAGACCATTTTTGAATAGTTCTTCTGTATATTCTCTTCATCTCTTTAATCTCTTCTACTTCTGTTAGATTCTTACTGTTTTTGTGCCCATCCTTGCATGAAATGTTCACTTGATATCTCCAGTTTTTTTAAAGAGACCTCTAGTATTTCCCATTCTATTGTTTTCCTCTATTTCTTTGCATTGTTCATTTAAGAAGGCCTTCTTATTTCTCCTTGCTATTCTCTGGAAGGTTGGATTCAGTTGAGTATATTTTTCCCTTTCTCCATTGTTTCTCACTTCTCTTCTTTTCTCAGCTATTTGTAAAGCTTCTTCAGACAAACACTTTGCCTTCTTGCATTTCTTTTTCTTGGGGGTGGTTTTGGTCACTGCCTTCTTCAGGCACTCTGTCTACCAGATCTAGTCTCTTGAATCTATTCATCATCTTCACTGTATAATCACAAGGGATTTGATTTAGGTCATACCTGAATGGCCTAGTGGTTTTCCATACTTTCTTCAATTTAAGCCAGAATTTTGCAATAAGAAGTTCATGATCTGAGCCACAGCCAGCTCCACATATTTTCCTTGCTGACTGTATAGAGCTTCTTCATCTTTGGCTGCAAAGAACATAACCAATCTGATATTGGTATTGACTGACTGTGGGAAAAGGGGAATACCTGGAGTAATAGGCAAGTTTGGCCTTGGAGTACAAAATGAAGCAGGGCAAAGGATTTGTTTTGTCAAAACACACTGGTCATAGCTAACATCCTCTTCCAACAACACAGGAGATGACTCTACACATGAACGTCACCAGATGTTCAAATACTTAAGTAATCAGTAAAATTTCTTGAGATGATGTCATCCTAGATTTAAGGATTTAAGATTTAAGGATTTAAATCCTGTGACTGCTGTCTTTATAAGGGAAGAGGCAGGGAAATTTGGTTACACAGAGGCAAAGAGGAGAAGACAATTTGAAGACTGAGGCAGAGATTGGAGTGATGCTTCTATAAGGCAAAGAATTCCAGGAGCCACCAGAAGCTGGAAGAGTCATGGAAAGATTTTCCTCTAGAGTCTTTAGGGCAAGTGTGACCCTGCCAATACCTTAATGTCGGACTTGTGGTCTCCAGGATTGTAAGACAATAAACTTTTGTTGTTTTAAGCCACCAAATTTATGGGAATTTTTTATGGCAATGCTATGAAATAATACAGCAACCTTATGTCAGCTTCTAATATTTCTTCTTGCCATTTCACTAATCCTCTAAATCCAATGAGCATTTATGCAAACAAATACATACCTGTGCAGGAGGAATTGTACATAGCTAGAGGAACCAGAGACCAAATTGCCAACATCCACTGGATCATCGAAAAAGCAAGAGAGTTTCAGAAAAACATCTGTTTCTGCTTTATTGACTATGCCAAAGCCTTTGACTGTGTGGATCACAATAAACTGTGGAAAATTCTGAAAGAGATGAGAATACCAGACCACCTGACCTGTCTCTTGAGAAATCTGTATGCAGGTCAGGAAGCAACAGTTAGAACTGGACATGGAACAACAGACTGGTTCCAAATAGGAAAAGGAACATGTCAAGGCTGTATATCATCACCCTGCTTATTTAACTTATATGTAGAGTACATCATGAGAAACGCTGGGCTGGAAGAAGCACAAGCTGGAATCAAGATTGCTGGGAGAAATATCAATAACCTCAGATATGCAGATGACACCACTCTTATGGCAGAAAGCAAAGAAGAACTAAACAGCCTCTTGATGAAAGTGAAAGAGGAGAGTGAAAAAGTTGGCTTAAAGCTCAACATTCAGAAAATGAAGATCATGGCATCCAGTCCCATCACTTCATGGGAAATAGAAGGGGAAACAGTGGAAACAGTGTCAGACTTTATTATTTTGGGCTCCAAAATCACTGCAGATGGTGACCGCAGTCATGAAATTAAAAGACGCTTACTCCTTAGAAGAAAAGTTATGACCAACCTAGACAGCATATTCAAAAGCAGAGACATTACTTTGCCGACTAAGGTCCATCTAGTCAAGGCTATGGTTTTTCCAGTGGTCATGTATGGATGTGAGAGTTGGACTGTGAAGAAAGCTGAGCGCCGAAGAATTGATGCTTTTGAACTGTGGTGTTGGAGAAGACTCTTGAGAGTCCCTTGGACTGCAAGGAGATCCAACCAGTCCATTCTGAAGGAGATAAGCCCTGGCATTTCTTTGGAAGGAATGATGCTAAAGCTGAAACTCCAATACTTTGGCCACCTCACGTGAAGAGTTGACTCATTGGAAAAGACTCTGATGCTGGGAGGGATTGGGGGCAGGAGGAGAAGGGGACGACCGAGGATGAGATGGCTGGATGGCATCACTGACTCGATGGACGTGCGTCTGAGTGAACTCTGGGAGATGGTGATGGACAGGGAGGCCTGGCGTGCTGCGATTCATGGGGTTGCAAAGAGTTGGACATGGCTGAGCAACTGAACTGACTGATGTGCCCACATATATACTTAGTTTATAGTGGTCTTGGTGTTGTCACTGATTCACTATGACATTGGGTGAGCTATATTTTTTTTCTGTAGGCAAGTTTCTTTTTTTGCAAAATGAGATGGTTTTCTGTTGTAAAATTAATTTATGTTGGAGTATAGCAGCAGCAGCAGCATAGTTGCTTTACAGTTTTGTGTTAGCTTCTGCTCTACAGCAAGGTAATCAGCTATACATATACATATATCCCCTGTGTTTGGATTTCTCTGAAATTTAAGTCAGCACAGAGCATTGAATAGAGTGCCCTGTTCTATATAGTAGGTTCTCATTAGTTATCTATTTCATACATACTAGTGTATGTGTCAATTCCAATCTTCCAATTCGTCTACTCCCTTTCTCCTTAGTATCCATACATTTGTCCTGTATGTTTATGTCTCTATTTGTGCTTTGCAAAGATCATCTACACCGTTTTTTCTAGATTCCACATATATGCATTAATATACAATATTTGTTTTTCTCTTTCTTACTTCACTCTGTATGAATTTTTAGGTCCAGCAAATTGCACAGTTCAAAAAGATATACATATCACAGTGTTCATTGCAGCACTATTTGCAACAGCCAGGACATGGAAGCAACCTAGATGTCCATCAAGAAAGGAATGGATAAAGAAAATCTGGTGTGTATACACATACACACACACACACACACACACACACATACATGGAATGGAATACTACTCAGTCACAAAAAGGAATGAGATGTTTATCTCTATGGGTCCTCACAGTTTAGTGACTGAACCTATAGATCCCTCTATATGTACTCAGTAAATGGGTATATGCATGTAGTCAGAGTATAGCACATGTACCTCAATGAAGAGAAGTAGAGAGTTTTAGGAATTTTTTGGAGGGAGTGGACCCAACTATTTCAGATAGAAATAGTTCACTATTATTATTATTATACACTATTATTAAATTATTATTACTATTATTAAATTATTATTATTAAATAGTACACTATTATCAGTATAGTGGGAAGAATTTTAAATGCCTTCCATGTCCCAGTCTATATATATGTATGTATGTATATACATATATATATTTCAGTACACTTAACATGCACAATAAAACATATGTTCAATCAGATGCCATAAAGGACCATTTTGATTCTCTGACTAAATGGGTTAAAAAATCACATAAGAGGGGCTGAACTCTTTGATAGGAACAGTTCATATTTATGTTGCCCCTGAAATGCTCAAAAGGGAATGTTTTGTCAGTGTGATTTGAGGTCCCATTTGGGGACTCACCTTTGGAAAACCTTTTAAATTTGGTAGTCTATGTTTCACTCTCCACAGTTCAACTCCTTCATCTGAGATTTTCTTGTCTTAGAGCCTAAATTGTTAGGTGTGAAAGGGTCTTTCAAAATCATATCCATCCATCACCATTCATTTTGCCATTGAGGATAATAAGGGTCAGACTTGTCAAAGAGAATAATCAAGTAATTTTCAGAGGCAGAAGTCAAAGCTAAGTTCCTTTATTTTACTCTCAGTCTAGGTCTTTTCCTATCCCCTGTTGCATTATTACTATAATTTGTCCAGTTTTTTCCCCCAATGGGAATATTATTCTTTTATACTTTGAGTTAATTAATCTCCTTCCTTCCTTTCTTTATCCTTGTGCAAACTTACATGTAGGCTCACAAACTTACATACACCTATATTCCCTTTAGAGGTTTTTGAAAGGAAAGCTTTGTGGTTCTGCTGCTTGTCTGTTTTGCCTGGAGGTAAGCTCCAGCTGACAGGTCTGTATTGGGTCTACACTTCTACTTGGTTGGAGGTGGGTGGGGGTGGCAGATCAATGTGGCTGAACCCTTTCTTCTTAGTGGAGTTGGAATGGCAACCTCTTTGATGTAGTATTATTATTATTTTTTTTTTTTTAGCTCATTATTGTCCTCAGAGATGTAATGTGAACAGACAGATTTGTCCAGCCTTTATATGGAGTCTGGGCTAAGGCGCGCCCATAGGGATGAAAGGGAGACAGACCACTTATCTTCCGTCTAGGAGCAGCTAGCTAGTAAGCATCACACATCAAGTATGGTAATCCATACTTCCTTTATCCCTATTCGCTCTTATCCTTTATGCTCTCTTTCCTTTCCCTTTGCTTCCTTTGCTCTTCCCCTTCTCTCAGAGCTTCCCTGTTTCTCTGCTGGATAGCTTAAAGAATCAAATACTACTTTAGTCTTTCCTAAAACAACCACAGATGCAAACCTTTGCAGCGCTGTATTCTGAGCCCCAGCACAGCCGCGTGCTCAGCACCAAGCAGTGGTGAATCCAAAACCAGCAAAGGGGGAGGGGAAGTGGGAAGGGAGGTGGGGGGGGGGGGAGAGAGAAGAGAAGGGAGCGAGAGTGGGGGAGAGAGAGAGGAAGGAAGGGAGGGTGAGAGAGAGAGACGGAGAGCGTGAGCGCGCGCAAGCTAGCGAGCAAACCAGAGAGACAGACGGGAGAGGGACCGGGGAGAGACCCAGAGAAACAGAAGAGGAAGCCGAGCTCTGTTAGGGCTCAGCCTCCAACTTGTTTCAGTTCGTTCATCCTTCTCTTCTCTCCGCTTCGGGGAAGTGACTGTGGCGCTTGGTAAGAAACATAGCTTTCCCTCCTTCCCCCTCCCCCCAAGCTCAGGTCTCCTTAAGCGATAGCATCTCTCCCCTGTACGGAGAGTCTCCTTGGGTTGGCCAGCGAGGCGAGACATGCTCTGCAGCTGTGATGCTATCCTGGGTTTCCCAGTGGGGCTGGTGGAAGCCCAGAGTCGGCATCTGGGCAGGGAGGCGCAGGGGTAAAACCTGATTTGAGGAAGAGGGGTTTGCGATGTGGTGTATGCGCTATTTGCTTCATTGTCAGTGAATTGTTTTGTTCCTTTTAGGAAGCAGGTCAGCATTGACCTTGCAAATTGCTTGGGGGGCCGGCAGCTGCTGCAGAAAGACACCGAGTGGCCCCTAGCCAGAGCAGAAAGCACTGTCATGACCCCCCAGACAGCCCTAAGCACAGGGATGGGGTAATGGCTGGAGCTTCCTTGCTCCTTTAACTCTTTCTCTGCAGCTGCTTCTCCTTGCTGGAAATGAGAAAGGAGAATACGTTGTAGTCCCTTTCCTCTTTTCTTATTACCTCCCCCAGATGCAAGTGAGTAGAAAGTTGTAAATAACTGTTTCCTTTGAAAGCAGGTGGAGACCTCCCCCCTTCCCTTAAGAGGCTCTTTGGGCCTGAGTTCCTTCACAAACTTGGGAGGTTTCCCTTGCTTCTCTGTGGGAAGCCCCATTGCCTGCCCACTCCCCATTCCAGGTAGTTAAGCTGATAGGCTAGACCTGGGATTCAGATATCCCACCCCATCAACTGGCAGGCTTGGTATTAGGTCCAGCTCTGTCCTTGGGAGGGAAGAAACACCTGATGGTTTGTCTGGAACTGAATTTCCAGTTTGCTGCTCCTCTGGCTGTGGCTGCGGGTGGCTTAGGCAGGAGGACTGGGGGAGGGGTGGCTGTTGGATTTAGAGAGTGCAGGGTGAAGAGCTGATTGGTGTAAATGGTATGATTTATTGAGGGTCAGCAGGTTCTGGAGGTCTGTAGCTATGCAAGGGTTGGCTAAAGCTCTTGTAGTATATCCTCTCTGAATTGGTCGGGGTAAAGATCTGGTTGCTTGATGGGGGCTTTTTGAGTTGGCGACACAGCTGTACCCGTGGTAGTAATTACAACACCTGCAATGCCAATTACTGACACTGTTGAGTGCTTACAGTGTTTCAAATCTTGGGCTGTGACTTTAATATGTATTATTCTTACATTAACCGTATGAAGCAAGATACTATCATTTTTCTTAGTGATGAGGAAACTGAGGCACAGAGAGGTTTACCAACTAAATGCCCTGACTGGGAATTAGAACACAGGCAACCTGGTTCCAGAATGTACGGTCTTGACCACTAAGCACCACTGCCTCCCTGGGGAGAATTTTCCTCCCTCGTCTGTTAGGCAAGTGTAGGTATACTAGAAAGGGTGCTGCTTGGCAATTCTTTTTTGGAAAGTAGTAGAGTCCTTTGTCAGAGAAGGCAATGGCACCCCACTCCAGTACTCTTGCTTAGAAAATCCCATGGATGGAGGAGCCTAGTAGGCTGCAGTCCATGGGGTCGCTAAGAGTCGGACATGACTGAACGACTTCAGTTTCATTTTTCACTTTCATGCAGTGGAGAAGGAAATGGCAACCCACTCCAGTGTTCTTGCCTGGAGAATCCCAGGGAGGGTGGAGCCTGGTGGGCTGCCGTCTGTGGGGTCGCACAGAGTCGGACGCGACTGAAGTGACTTAGCAGCGGCAGAGTCCTTTGTGTAAAGTAATAGGAATTTAGAGTGGGGCATAGTGGCTAGCTATTGTGGAGCCAAGCCTCATTTGGATTTCCTAGAGGTGCTGCCCAAAAGACTTTCCTTGGACAGCCTGCTTTCCTTTGAAAAGAATGCCAGGAAAGACTTCATTTTTCCATTGTCATGGCCTCATCCATCTAACATCCGGCTAAAGACTCCTTTTAGGACCAGCTGTCGCTCTTTTCTTCTGAGAGCTTCGAGTCATCTTGTTCTGAAAATTGTAGAGTACTAAAACCTTGGAACTGGAAGGATCCCTAAAGGTTATTAAGCTTTACTTCTCCACCCAGTTCTTGAATTTGTCCTAAGCATCCAATTCTTTGACTAATTTCTATTTGAACTCCCTGGAGTGACAGAGAGCTCATTAGATGGCTCCTTCTATACTGTCAGGAAGTAATCCCTGTTATAAGCCAACATTTGTCTCCCTGTAACGTCTCTTCATTGGTTCTTTGGGACTTTCTAGAATAAATTTGCTTCTTAATAATTGTGCCTTAGTTGAAGACAGCTGTATCTCTCCCCTCAAGCTTTGAATCTGACAGGACCACAAGGAAGGGACCATCATTTGCCTCATTCGGGGAACTAGACTTTTATTAATATGGCCTATTATCCCATTCTCTTGTTTGTCAGCCACAGACTGATCACACTGAGCTTTGTAAAGCAGCCTTAATATTGTACGTTTTCTTCCTTGGAAAAGCTTGCTATCTGGTATCAAGTGGACTGGTGGGAACAAAGACGGTCTCTGTTCTTTTCCAAAAACCAGAAATCAGTGCTATTTCTTCTGAAGCCCCAGAATGTCCAGAAAATAAGCAGGTGGGAAGATTTGGAAAGAAAGGATTAACCACAATTATAAAGGAAACATTTGGAATCTTGTGATTCAAGATTCATAGTATATAAAAGATAGAAGAATAAATTGTTATATCAGTATCTCAGGAACAATGACATCACTGAGGGGATGGTACAGAGTGGGACTGGGTGGAATAGGAGTTAGCATGTGGTGTGTTAAGAGTGGAAAACTGACCTGGTTGTTAGGAAAGTTGAGTTCTATTGCTAGCTCTGAAAAATTGCCAGTTACGTTAACACACATGATTTCCTCTGCATGGGTCTCAGCTTCTCTGAGGGTTTTTCAGCTCTGCAAATCTCTGTCTGAAGTAAATTGTAAAATCTCAGGGTTCTAAGGGACTTCATCTAGGCCAGTTCTTCTCAAACTTGAATGTGCAAAAGAATCCCCTGAGGATCTTGTTAAAGGGGTGGGACCTGAGTTTTGCATTTTTAACAAGCTGACAGGTAATCCTTAAGCTACTGTTCCAATGCTTTTCAAACTATCTTGGTGAAGAACCAGTGTTTTAAAATTTCCCAATCCACCACAGATAGTTTCTTTAGTAAAATACATTAAGTATGAATTACTAGAAAAATAAAAACCATGCAAAATATAATGTATCATTTTATTGTTAGATTCAACAGACATAAAATTAATTTTTTTTTCCAGTTGAGTTGCTACATTTTGTAAGTACATATTTTCAATTTCTGCATGTGTGTGCTTCTCAATTTTTATACTTAGGTCATTGCTGTCTGGTAATAATAGTTTGTAGATAAGCAATGATCCTTGGACCATTGTTCTAGGCTACCTGCCCATCTATCTAATTTAAGAGGCTCAGATTGGGCCCAGTTATAGTTTCTAAATAATCCCTGCCAAATGATCTTTCACCCTCAGGTTAGTATCTCCTTTGATGGAAAATTTAATATCCTCTCAAAGTAGCATTAGTTGAGTGTTGTGACTTCAATAAAGGCTTTTTAAAAGCTTCTATAAATTCCACTCTTAGATTATATATTTCAAGCTAGTAGGGGGCTGTATCAGTCCAGTTTATTGTAACATCAGACACTATAATAGTATATGGCATAAAGTAGGTGCTTGTTAAATTAAAGGAACAGACCAGTTGGTGCTAGTGATGACTTTTGGGGCCATATGTTCATTTTAAAAAAGGTAATTTTGTTTTCTTTCTGGCATTTTGGGGGGCAATATTCATCCTATTTTTACAAATTTCTTATGTTGAATTAGAAGGCAAGTTCACCTGTCCCAGATAGCTACCAGGCATCTTAATTTTACTTTGAAGGAATTATAGGAAGATAGGAAAATATTTTTCTACATTCTAGGTCCCAAATTTTTACCTTTAACTCAGTCATTCATCAGTTCAGTCATTCAACGGCAATTTATTCAGTGATATGGTTAAGCACCATGCAGATGTTAGAAAGATAAGCTACACAGACATGGTACTTGCTTATTTGGAGCTTATAGTCTGATGGGGAAGAAGTAATAAATCAGATAATCATGCAACTGTGTTATTTCAGTCAGCAACACATGTTTTAAAGGAAAAGTATGGGTGGAGTAGGGCTAGGAAGGTATGTAACAGAGGAAATCTGATCTAGTTTGGGGTTTAAGAAAACCTTCCTTGAAAAGTAATATTAAGGCCGAATAAAGACATGGGGGTGGGGTGACGTAGAGTAGAGTGGGGTGACGTGGAGTAGTTTTCTAGATGAAGGGAAGAGCACGCAAGAGGATCCTAGGATGAGAGAAGCATAGTGAATTTGGAAAATTGAGCAAACTCTGGGATGGCTGGAATGGGACACTGTAAGGATTTTGACCTTTATTCCAGAAACAACGGGACTGATTGAAGGCTTTCAAGCAAGGAGGCTGAGATGACCTTAACTGAATCTATTCAGTATAAGATTATTACGAGCACATTATGGACCAAAGGCAATGTGGGAGACATAGACTGATTTAGGAATAGTCTCTGCCCTCCAAGATGACACAGTCAAATAGAGAGAAGAACTACACAAACAACTATGATACTATGAGAATGAGAGCCACACTCATAAAAGAAGGAAAGGGCTTGCAGCCAAGGAGATCAAAAACAGCTTCCTGGAAGTAGCATTTGAACTGGGTTTTGAAAATTGGACAAACTGTGGATGGAGTTTGGGGGATGGGAAAGGTGTTCTAGGCAGAGGCCAGAAAAATATATTGGGAACAGTGAATTCAGTTGTATTAGAGTATGGTTCAGTTCAGTGGCTCAGTCTTGTCCGACTCTTTGTGACCCCATGAATTGCAGCACGCCAGGCCTCCCTGTCCATGACTAACTCCCGGAGTTCACACAGATTCATGTCCATCGAGTCAGTGATGCCCTCCAGCCATCTCATCCTCTGTCGTCCCCTTCTCCTCCTGCCCCCAATCCCTCCCAGCATCAGAGTCTTTTCCAATGAGTCAACTCTTCACGTGAGGTGGCCAAAGTATTGGAGTTTCAGCTTTAGCATCATTCTTTCCAAAGAAATGCCAGGGCTTATCTCCTTCAGAATGGGTTTGTTCGATCTCCTTGCAGTCCAAGGGACTCTCAAGAGTCTTCTCCAATACCACAGCTCGAAAGCATCAGTTCTTTGGCGCTCAGCCTTCTTCACAGTCCAACTCTTGATAAATGTTTTGTGAGGTACTTGGAGGGCTTCACTATAAATAATATTGAATGCTAGCTTGGAAACTGAGGACTTTGCTCTTTATGTAGTAGAGAGTCAACTCCCCTATTTTATGGATGAGCAAACTGATCCTTAGAGGTGGAGTGACTTGATTTGAGTGAGGTCACACAGGTAGTACTATTGCTATAGCCCACCAAGAAGTACTGGGTACAGTTGGAAAAAAAAATATGGGATTGGAGCTCTGGAAAGAACTTAGCTGGAGAGAGGGATTTGAGAGTTATCGATAAAGAAGCAATACTTGAAGTAGAAAAAAAGGATCTAAGGATTTCTTTGGAGAATGCTTATCTTAGGATGTGTGCATGCTAAGTCGGTTCAATCATGTTTGACTCTTTGTGACCCTGTGGACTGTAGCCCACCAGCTCCTCTGTCCTTGGGATTCTCCAGGCAAGAGTACTGGAGTGGGTTGCCATGCCCTCCTTCAGGGGATCTTCCCAACCTAGAGACTGAACCCACGTCTCTCATGTCTCCTGCATTGGCAGGCGTGCTCTTTACTGCCAGCGCCACTTGGGAAGCCCAAAGTGTTAGCTGCTCAGTCCTGTCTGACTCTTTTCCACCCCATGGACTATATAGCCCACCAGGCTCATCTGTCCATGGAATTGTCAAGGCAAGAAAAACTGGAGTAGGTAGCCATTCTCTTCTCCAGGGGATCTTCCTGACTCCAGGGATTAAACCCAGGTTTCCCACATTGTGAGCAGATTCTTTACCATGTGAGCCACCAGGGAAGGGAAAACAAAGATAAGTTTGTGTGAAAGCTATGAAGGAGGAGACATCAGACATGTAGAAGGAAAATTAGGGGAGTATAGTATTGTGAACGGAGAAGGCACTGGTAACCCACTCCAGTACTCTTGCCTGGAGAATCCCATGGACAGAGGAGCCTGGTAGGCTGCAGTCCATTGGGTTGCTGAGAGTTGGACATGACTGAGCGTTGGAGAAGGAAATGGCAACCCATTCCAGTGTTCTTGCCTGAAGAATCCCAGGGATGGAGGGGAGCCTGGTGGCTTCCATCTATGGAGTCGCACAGTCAGACATGATTAAAGCGACTTAGCAGCAGCAGCAGTATTGTGAAATATCCAAGAGAAGAGAGGCCTTATCCACAAAACGAATGTTTTGTGACTACATAAGATTGACTAAGCATGTACCATATAATAGTGACCAAAATAGACATGGTTGTTGTCACTTTGGGGCTCATGGTTTAGATGTGGAGATAGACTTTATTCTACAAGCTACTGAACTATATAATTGTATTTTGTCATTAGTGTATAGAGGAAAATGTACTGCTTTAAGAAGGAAGGTGTGGTCAGACTTTTCACAGAAGTTGCGTGTACTGAGACATGATACCCTGTTCCTAACAGTCCTCCCCCATTTTGATGCTCACAGTGCTTCCTAACAGTTAAGACTGGGTGATGTATATCCATTTTGCAGATGTTCAACGGATGATAGTGCTGTAAGGAAAGAGAACATGTCGTGTTGCACAGCTGAAACTCTCAATGAGCCAGGACTCTTTCCAGACCTCCCAACTCTCCCCATTCTATAAATTAGAGAAAGAGGCACTTGATTTTTAAAATGATGAATAATTAGATATTAAAGATCTCTCTTAAATAGGATTTTGGATAGCCTAGTCCTAGGTTCTAGTCCTGGCATAGAGGCTTAGTTTCTTGTGACAAATCACCTGTCTTATTTGAGCCTCTAACTGTAAAATGAGGAGGGTTGGATTAGACCTGGATGATTTATAAAGACTCCCAGCTGTAAGGTTCTGTGGTTCATGCTCTATTCTGTACTATATCCTCATGGTCCTGTGCAGGTAGTTCAGGCCCAGTTATTTATATAAGAAGCACAGGATTTTATATGGAATTCTGGAGGTTGCTAACTTCGGTGGAATAATTCACAAGGTCTGAAAGAGATCACAGGAAGACCTTTTTCTTGTTCCATTTATGAGATTGCTGAAATCATGACTGTCTTGTTAGCTAAGGACAGAACTGATTGTTTTCTAAAATCTGAAGTAAATCTGGGTATTGGATGATATTTCTACTATTGCTGGTTTGAAATAAACTAAGAGTACTGAAAAAAAAATGGTACAGTATACTGTGAAATAGAGGCAAGGTGATTAGCTCCTGTTCTTAAATGCTGTCTCTTCCTAGGGGGGGAACACATATGATAAAGGGAAATATTGGTTGGTAATAGAAAAACACCTTTAATATTGCAAACATGACTTTTAAAATATTGACATTTATACACAATATGTCTCCTCACCATACACAGAAGGAAGAATAAAAATCTCCAGGATGTATATTTTGAAGGGTGTTTTTTCTCTTTAGAAAATGATTTCTTAAAAGAAATCAAGTATTACACAGATTTTTTTGAAGGGAAGGGGAGGTGGATGGGAATGGATTATGTAAGTGATCATAGCATAAAATAACTTTTTAAAATAGTACAAGAGAAGCTCATATGACATATATTTTGAGTATCTTCTACTTGAGATACTTCAATTTTCAGTATCATACTTAACACACAGTGTCCAAATCTGGAAATCTGGACCCTGTACTCAAGGCATGCCTGACAAGTGCCACCATTAAAAACATTTTACACATTTATTAATCTACCTTGAGGCTATAAAATCTGCCTTTAAACAGATTTTTTTTCAGCTATAAAAGTAAAACAGCCTCATAATAGAAAATTTGGAAAATGGAGAGAAGCTAATACAAATCACCTCTGAATACCTAGCCCAAAGATAACTTGTTCTACTTCCTTCCAGATGTTTCCATGTTTACATGATTGAGATCATACCTTATATTCTATTTTATATGTGGTTTCTCCATTGGTATCATATTGTGAGCATTTCCCGTGTGATTCAGCAGCCTTCAAACAATTCTAACAGTTATTATACATAATTTTCAGTTGTACAATTTATACCAAAATTATTTAAGAGATCCTATATTCGTCATTTAAACTATTTTCACTTATAAGTTATCATAAATAGCCTTGCAATGTATATACCCTTATGCATAAATCTTTGCTTCTTTGAACCTTGCCCCATTCAGGTTTTTAAAAAAAATTTTAAATTTTTTAATTAATTTATATTTTATATAAATTTATTTATTTTAATTGGAGGTTAATTACTTTACAATATTGTATTGGTTTTGCCCATTCAGGCTTTTATTCAATGTCACCTCGATGAGGTCTTCTGTAACAACTGTAACATAAAATGGATAAGAAAGCTGTGGTACATATACACAATGGAGTATTACTCAGCCGTTAAAAAGAATTCATTTGAATCAGTTCTGATGAGATGGATGAAACTGGAGCCGATTATACAGAGTGAAGTAAGCCAGAAAGAAAAACACCAATACAGTATACTAACACATATATATGGAATTTAGGAAGATGGCAATGATGACCCTGTATGCAAGACAGGGAAAGAGACACAGATGTGTATAATGGACTTTTGGACTCAGAGGGAGAGGGAGAGGGTGGGATGATTTGGGAGAATGACATTCTAACATGTATACTATCATGTGAATTGAATCGCCAGTCTATGTCTGACGCAGGATGCAGCATGCTTGGGGCTGGTGCATGGGGATGACCCAGAAAGATGTTCTGGGGAGGGAGGTGGGAGGGGGGTTCATGTTTGGGAATGCATGTAAGAATTAAAGATTTTAAAATTTAAAAAATAAAAAACTAAAAATTAAAAAAATAAATAAATAAATAAATAAAAAGAAAAGAAAAAAAAAAATGAAAACTCTTCTCCCTTAACACTATTTTCCTTTCTTGCCTTATTTTTTCTCTCTAGTCTGTATCATCACCTAACAGACTAGATATTTTATTTATTTGCTACCTGAATCCTTGTATTAAAAGGTAAGACTGTCAAGTACATGGATTTTTTTTTTCTATTTTGTTTGTTTGTTTTATGGGTTTTATGAAGGCATTACTGTGCCTAAGTTCAGTTCAGTTGCTCAGTTGTGTCTGAGTCTTTGTGCTTAAGGATATTATTGTGCCTAAGGATATTACATTTTCAAAGGTTCTTGACATAAGTGTGAAGTTGTCCTACTGTATAAGATGGCCAATTTCTGCTAGTAATCCTATGCCAATACTGGGTATTGTTATTCTTTTACTTTTAATTGGAGGCTAATTACTTTACAATATTGTGGTGGTTTTTGCCATACATTCACGTTTAAACTCTTTGCCAATCTGATAGAGGCAAAACAGTATCCTACAATTTTAATATGCTTCTTTTATTAGAGTTAGCATGGATACTTTCTTGTGTTTCCTGGTCACTTTTGTTTCCTTCCTATAAGCGTGTATTGATGACCTATATGCATTTTTCTTTTGAGAACTTAAGTGATTTTTATTCACTTGTGGGGACAATGTGTGCATTTAGTAGACATTAGATCTTTCTTCAGGCAGTGGCAGCCCACTCCAGTACTCTTGCCTGGAAAATCCCATGGACAGAGGAGCCTAGAAGGCTGCAGTCCATGGGGTTGCTGAGGGTCGGACACGACAGAGTGACTTTGCTTTCACTTCTCACTTTCATGCATTGGAGAAGGAAATGGCAACCCACTCCAGTGTTCTTTCCTGGAGAATCCCAGGGACGGGGGAGCCTGGTGGGCTGCCGTCTATGGGGTCGCACAGAGTCGGACACGACTGAAGTGACTTAGCAGCAGCAGTAGCAGCAGATCATTCTTCTGTGGTATATGTGGAATATATTTTCCAGATTGTGTTTTAATTTAACTTTAATGTACAAATTAGCTTTTATGTAATTATTTATGCGTTTGTCTCTTCATTTGTAATTTTTTCTGAGAAGTTAATATTTAATAAGCTTTTCCTTATCCAAAATGGGATAAGTGTTTGAATGGATTGTGTTTTCATTTTTATTGCTTATGTTTAATTGTTTAATCCCCCTGGAATTTATTGTGGTGTGAGGTACTTTTCAAAATTGTTTTCCTCTTCAATGGTTTCACAGTACCAAATATTGAATAAATCATTCCACCATTCTGTGATGCCATATTATATATATTATAGTACAAATTATTATATTTAGTAGGTTCTCTTTGGGTTTTTTTCTGTTTTCCATTTCTTCTAGCTTGTCTCTTCTTGATCTAGTTGCAAAGTTTAAATCTTATTGCAGTTGCAGTTTTTATTACCTCAGCTCTTCTACTTACTGTGTGGTCTTTGAACTTTAATTTGTATAATTATATAGAGTATATAGGGGCTTCCCGAGTGGCTCAGTGGGTAAAGAATCCACTTGCAATGCAGGAGATGCAGATTCGATCCCTGGATTCAAAAGATTCCCTGCAGGAGGGCATAGCAACCCACTCCAGTATTCTTGCCTGAAGAATCCCGTGGACAGAGGAGCCTGTCAGGCTACAGTCTACAGTGTCACACAGAGTCACACATGACTGAAGCAGCTTAGCATGCATGCATAGAAAGTATATAATAGCAGTAACATCTATTTTATGTTTTTAATTTTATGAACTGGATCTCTCTATCATTGTTTCTAATAATTGATTATGGCTGGCATACAGAGAAAATGTTATTTATAATTTTAACTTTCATTCCTTCCACTTAACTCAAATTTATTATTATAAAGTTTGTTTACATGTTTATTTTCTTCTATTTTTTTAACTTTGAAGAATTTAAAATATTGACAAGGAGACTCAGAAGCATGTAAAACAATGAGCAAATAACCACATATATGCTTGCTCAGAATGAACAAGTATTATTAGCATTGTTATTTCTTGTTCAGATATGTCTTAATGAAATAAAACTTTACAGATAAACTTTATCTTCCCTTTGAGTCTAGGCCCAGCTTCATTTTTCCCCATATCCTTTCAAAATATTACATGCAGAGCCACCCACATTTGCTTATTTTTTGTTTGGCCACTTTCTACTAACTGATTTGTAAAAGAGTTCTTTTTATATTCTGGATACTAATTATTTTTCAGTTATATATGTCACATATATCTGCTTCTAATATGTCACCTTGGCTTTCTGTTTTGCTTATGGGGTCATTTTTAGTATAGAAATTCTAGATTTTCATTATAAATTTATGAATTTTTTCCTTCATGAATTGTTATTTTTGTGTCATATTTAAGAAGTATTTTCTTATTCCATCAACATAAAAGACTTTCTCCAAATTTTCTTTAAAATTTAAAACATTTTGCTTCACTTTTTAAGAACATCTGGATTTTATGTTTACATGTGATGTGAAATATAGGTCAATTTTTTCTACGTCAAATATCATTTGTTAATTTATACACAACTGATTTACAATGCAGAGTCCATCATATGACCTAATTTCCATAGATGCTTGCATCTATTTCTGGCCTGTCTATATGCTCTATTAATCCATTTGTGTACACTTGTGTTGTTTTAATTATGAATGCTTTATATCAATCTTGATTATTTTGTAAGGTCAAGTTATTTTTCATTCTCTGCAGTTACCCACTCCCACACCATTTTTCTTGTTCTTTCTGAATTGTCTTGATTATTTTTGGCCTTTTATTCCCTTTAACTTAATTTTTAAAATAAGATTGTCAAATTCCAATTTTATTGAATATGTAGAATGAATTCAAGCAGGATTGGCATATTTTTGATAAAGAGATTTACTACTTATGAATAGTATATCTCGATATTATTTAAATTCTGTTTTTATAATCTTTGATAGAGACATAGTTTTATTAATAATACTCTTATGTATAAGATATATTCCTAGGCATCTTCAATTTTTTACTCAAATTTACTAAGACATACTTCTCATGAAATAAAATGTACCCTTGAGAGTACACATTTCAAAATTTCAACAGATGTATATGATCATATAACCATGACCACCACTGCAATAAAGATACAGAAAATGTCCCTCCCCTCAAAAAGGTCACTTGTGCCTGTTTGCAGTCAGTTATCTGGGAAAGAATTTATCTGTCTTTATAGTTTTGCTTCTTCTATAATATATAAATGGAGTCATATAGTATATAGCCTTTTGTATCTGGCTTCTTTCACTCAGCACATGTTTTTATGATTCATCTATGTAATTGTATGTATCAGCAGTTTGTTCCTTACTATTTTTTTATTAAAATGTTTATTTATTTATTTGGCTGTGCCAGGTCTTAGTTGTGGCATGTGGAATCTAGTTCCCTGACCAAGGATCTAACCTGGGCCCCCTGCATTGGGAGCACAGAGTCTTAGCCACTGGACTACCGGGGAAACCCCTATTTATTATTGATGAGTAGTGTATTTATTCATTAGTTGATGGATGTTTGGGTGTTTTCCACTTTTTTGCTATTATAAGTAATTCTGTTATAAATGTTCTTATACAGGTTTTTGTTTGCACATATATTTGCACTGAAATTCTCTATGAGGAGAATTTCTGGGTTATATAGCAATTGAATGTCTGCTGTTATAAGAAGCTGTCAAACTGTTCTCCAAAGTAGCTATACCATTTTGTATTCCTACTAGCAGCGTATGACAGTCCTAGTTGCTCAACATCCCCACCTACACTTGGCATTTTCAGTGTTTTTTTAATTATTAAACTTAAATGTTAGAGAAGTTTTAGATATACAAAAAACTGAAGAGAAAGTATGGAGAGTTACTTTATCTGTTCCCCCTCAGTTTCCTCTACTACTGACGTTCTGTGTTAATGTAGCACATTTGTTAAAACTGGTGAACTAATATTGATATAATCATTAGTTTAGTCCATAGTTCTGAATTTGGGTTCATTCTTTGTGTCCTACAGTTATATGAGTTTTAACAAGTGTATGCCATGTGCTCATCATTACAGTATACAGAATATTTTACCGCCCTACATATACTCTGTGTTCTACCTATCCCTCCCTCTCTCCTGAACCCCTAGCAACCACTGATCTTTTTACTGTCTCTTTACTGTTGCTTTTTCCAGAATGTCATACAGTTGAAATTTTACAGTATGTAGCCTTTTCAGACTGGCTTCTTTCACTTAGTAATGTGTATTTAAGGATCTTCCATGTATTTTCAAGGTTTTATAGCTCATTTCTTTTTATTGACAAATAATAGTCCATTGGCCAGATGTACCACAGTCTTTTATTCCCATTTACTATAGAAGGACATTGTGGTTGCTTCCAAGTTTTGGCAATTATGAATGAAGCTGCTATAAACATTCATGTGTAGGTTTTTGTGCAGATAATGTTTTCAACTCATTTGGGTAAATACTAAGGCACACAATTGCTGGATCACATGGTTAGACTATGTTTAGCTTTGTAGGAAACTGCCAAACTGTCTTCCAATGTGGCTGCACCATTTTGCATTCCCACCAGCAACGAGTGAGTGTTCTTGTCACTCCATATTATCATCAGCAATTGTTGTCAGTGTTTTGGAATTTAGTTGCTCTAATAGATTTGTAGTGGCATCTCATTGTTATTTTACTTTGCAATTCCCTAATGACATATGAGTTCAATATCTTTTCAAATACTTATTTGCTATTCATATATTATATAGTCTTTGCCCAGGTGTCTCTTCAGATCTTTTGCCTGTTTTTAACTGAGTTACTCATTTTCTTATTTTAGAATTTTAAGAGTTCTTAGAATATTTTGGGCACAAATTCTTTATCATATATATGTCTTTGCAAACATTTTCTCCCAGTCTATCTTGTGTTTCCATTCTCTTAACAGTGCCTTTCTCAAAGCAAGCGTTTTTTATTTTAATGAAATCCAATTTATCATTTTTTTTCTTTCATGAATTGTGCTTTTGGTATGAAATCTAAAAACTCATCATCAAGAATAAGGTCACCTAGATTTACTCCTATTTTATCTTCTAGAATTTTTATAGTTTTGCATTTTACATTTAGGTGTGTGATCCATGTTGGTATAAAGTCTGGGTCTAGATTCATTTTTGTATTTGTGGATATCCAGTTGCCCAGCACCATTTATTGAAAAGAGTTTTCTTTTTCTAATGAGTTGCCTTTGCTCCTTTGTCGAAGATCATTTGACTATATTTGTGGATCTATTTCTGGGCTTTCTATTCTTTTCCGTTGATCTATTTGTGTATTCTTTCACCAATACCAAACTCTCTTGATTACAATAACTTTATAGTAATTCTTGCCATTGTGTAGTGTCAGTCCTTTAGTTGTATTCCTCTTCTTCAGTATTGCTTGATTATTCTGGGTCTTTTGCCTTTCCATATAAACTTTAGAATTAGTTTGTTGAGATCCACAGAAATCTTGGTGGGATTTTGATTGTGCTGTGTGTGCTTAGTCTCTCAATGTGTCTGACTCTTTGCAATCCATGGACTGTAGCTTGCCAGGCTCCTCTGTCCATGGGGATTCTCCAGGCAAGAATACTAGAATGGGTTGCCATGCCCTCCTCCAGGAAATCTTCCCAACCCAGAGATTGAACCCAGGTCTCCCACATTGCAAGCGGATTCTTTACTGTCTGACGGAAGTCCAGTAGTTTTGATTGGAATTGTGCCAAATCTGTAGATCAAGTTGGCAAGAACAGAATCTAATAGTATTATATCTTCATATCCAGGAATATGAAACATCTCTCCATTTATTTAGATCTTCTTGATTTCTTTCATCAAAGTTTTGTAGTTTCCTCATATAGATCTCACATATATATTTTTTAAAAGTTATATGTATTTCATCTTTTGGTACTAATTTAAATAGTGCTGTTTTTAATTTCAAATTTCAGTTGTTCATTGCTGGTATATAAGAAAGTAACTGACTTCTGTTTATTAACTTTTTATTTTGTCTCATTTTATTTTAGCCTAGAGTGAATGTGTAGTGGTAGCTCACTGTGGTTTAATTTGCAGAACTCTGTGACTCATGATGGGCTTCCCAGGTAGCGCTGGTGGTAAAGAATCTGTCTCCCAATGCAGGAGATGTAAGAGACGTGGGTTCAATTCCTATGTTTGGGAGATCCCCTGAAAGAGAGCGTGGCAACCCACTCTAGTATTGTTGCCTGGAGAATCCCATGGACAGAGGAGACTGGAGGGCTACAGTCCTTAGGGTTGCAAAGAGTTGGACACAACTGAGCGACAGCACAGCTCATGACTATAATACTGAACATGTTCATATGCTTATTGGCCATCTCTGTGTGTTCTTTGGAGAAATGTCCATGAAAATCGGGATGTTTGTACTCCTATTATTGAGTTGTATATATACATATACAAAATTGTATGTGTGTATATATATATATATATATAATTCTTTTAAAATATGTTTTGAAAATATTTTCTCCCATTATGTGACCTTTTAAATTTTTCTATGTAGGCTTTCTATATGACTTTGATTTTTTGTATTCTGAGAAGTTTTTGCCTTAGCTAGATTCCTAATGAGCCTTTCACTTGTTTTCTTCCAGAATTTTATCATTTCAGATCTTTGATTTATGTCTTTGATACATGTTTAGATGACTTTTGTCTTTGGAGCAAGGATAAAGTTTGTTTTTGTAGTTTTCAGTATATAGGTTTGAATATATTTTATTAACTTTGTTCTAAGTATTATATTTTTATCATATATAAATGATATAGCATTTTAAATTTTTTTAGTTATTGTGTTGGTTTCAGATACACAGCTTCAAATTCTTTTCTATTATAAGCTTTATTACAAGATACTGAATATAGTTCCATGTGCTGTATAGTAAATCTTTGGTGTTTATCCTTTTATACATTGTGATGTGTATCTGTTAATCCCATATGCCTAATTTATCCCCCTCTCCCCTTTCCCCTTTCGTAGCCATAAGTTTGTTTTCTATGCCTGTGAGTCTGTTTATGTTTTGTAAATAACTTCTTTAGTATCATAGTTTAGATTCTACATGTACGTGATATAATATGATATTTGTCTTTCTATATCTGGCTTATTTCACTTAGCATGATAATCTCTAGATTCATCCATGTTGCTGCAAATGGCATTATTTCATTCTGTTTTTATGGCTGAGTAGCATTCCAATGTGTACATATACTACATATTCTTTATCCATTCATTTATTGATGGAAATTTAGGTTGCTTCCATGTCTTGGCTATTGTAAATATTGCTGCTGTGAACACTGGGGTGAATGCATCATTTTGAATTAGAGTTTTCTCTAGATATATGCTAAGGAGTGGGATTGTGGAATCTAATGGTAGCTCTGTTTTCAGTTTTTAGGGACACTCCATACTGTTTTCCATAGTGGCTGTACCACTTTTCATTTCCACCAACAGTGTAGGAAGGTCCCTTTTCTCTACACCCTCTGCAGCTTTTATTCTTTGCAGACTTTTGATGATGGCCCCACATTCTCACCCATGTCAGGTGATACCTCATTGTAGTTTTGATTTGCATTTCTCTAATAAGAAGCAATGTGGAAAATCTTTTCATATGACTGTCAGCCATCTGTATATCTTCTTTGCAGAAAGGTCTATTTAGGTTTCCTGCCCAGTTTTTGATTGGGTTGTTTGTCGTGTTTGTTTGTTTGATATTGAGTTGTATGTGCTGTTGTATATTTTGGAAATTAAGCCCTTGTTGGTCTCATCATTTGCACATATTTTCTCCCAGTCCATAGATTGTTTTTTTTTTTTGTTTGTTTTCTCTATAGTTTATTTTGCTCTGCAAAAGCTTATAAATTTGGTTAGCTCCCATTTGTTTATTTTTGCTTTTATTTCTTTTGCCTTGAGAAACTGACCTAAGAAAATATTGCTGTGATTTATGTCCAAGAATGTTTTGCCTATGTCTTCTTCAAGAAGTTTTATGGTGTTATGTCTTATATGTAAATTTTTAAGCCATTTTGAGTTTATTTCTGTTTGTAGTCTGACAGCGTTCTAACTTCATTGATTTATATGTGGCTGTCCAGCTTTCCCAATATCACTTACTGAGGAGACTATCTTTTCTCCATTTTATATTCTTGCCTCCTTTGTTGAAGATTGACCATAGGTATTTGGGTTTATTTCTGGGATTTCTATTCTGCTCCATTAATCTGTATGTCTACTTTTGCACCCGTACCATGCTACAGTATTGTCTAAAGTCTGGGAGGTTTATGCCTCCCACTTTGTTCTTTTTCCTCAGAATTATTTTGACAATTCTGGGTCTTTTGTGTTTCCATATAAATTTTATAATTATTTGTTCTAACTCTGTGAAAAATGTCATGGGTAATTTGATAAGGATAATATTAAATCTATAGATTGCTTTGGGTAGTATGGCCATTTTAACAACATTAGTTCTCCCAAACCAAGATCATCGGATATCTTTTCATGTTTTTTTGTATCATCTTCAATTTCCTTTCTGTGTTTTGTAGTTCTCAGCATATAGGTCTTTCACATCCTTGGTTAGATTCCTCCCTAGGTATTTTTTTTTTGACATGATTTTAAATAGGATCATTAGCTTTAATTTTCTCTTTCTGATTTCATTGTTAGTGTAAATAAATCCAACAGATTTATGTATATCAATCTTGTATCCTGCTAACTTACTGAATTAATTTATTAGTTCTAATAGCTTTTGTGTGGAGTCTTTCGGGTTTTCTGGACTTCCTTGGTGGCTCAGACAGTAAAGAATCTGCCTGCAATGCAGGAGACACAGGTTCAATCCCTGGGTCGGGAAGATCCCCTGGAGAGGAAAATGGTTACCCCCTCCAGTATACTTGCCTGGAGAATTCCATGGACAGAGGAGCCTAGCAGGCTACAATCCATGGGGTCACAAAGAGTCAGTGTATAAGATATCATGTCATCTGCATACAAAGACAATTTTACCTCTTCTCTTTCAATTTTCTTACTATTTATTTCTTTTTCTTATTTGATTGCTGTGGCTGACTTCCAATACTATGTTGAAAAGAAGTGATAAGAGTGGGCATCCTTATCTTATTGCAGACTTTAGCAGGTAGGCTTTCAGCTTTTCACTATTATACTGACTTTTCACTATTATACTGTGGGTTTGTCATAAATGACTATTATTATGTTGAGATGTTTCCTATATACTCATTTTGGTGAGATTTTTAATCATGAATGAATGTTGAATTTTGCCAAATGCTTTTTCTGCATCTGTTGAGATAATTATGTGGTTTTTGTCTTTTCTTTTGTTAATGTGTATATCACATAGATTGATTTGGCTATGTTGAACCATTCTTATGACCCTGAAATGAATCCAACTTGATCATGGTATGTGATACTTTTTATGTATTGTTTGATTCAATTTGCTAGTATTTTGCTGACAATTTTTGTATCTATGTTCATCAAAGGTATTGGCCTGTACAATTTTTTTTTGGTAGTGTCTGGTTTTGGTGTCAGGGTGATGGTGGCTTCATAGAATGTCTTTGGGAGTGTCCCTTCCTCTTCGATCTTTTTGGAAGAGTTTGAGAAGGTTTGGAATGAGTTCTTCTTTGTATGTTTGGTAGAATTCCCCATGAGGCCATCTGATCCTTTTGTTTGCAGGGAGTTGTTATTTATTTATTATTTTTGTGTTAACAAATTCTATTTCACCTCCAGTGATAGATCTGTTTAAATTATCTGTTTCTTCTTGATTCAGCTTTGGCAGGCTGTATGTTTGTAGAAACTTGTCCATTTATTCTAGGCTGCCTATTTTGTTGTCATGTAACTATTCCTAGTAATTTCTTAAGATTATTTTTTTGAATTTTTGTGGTATTGGTTTTATTTTCTCCACTTGAATTTCTTAATTTGTTTATTTGTGTGCTCTCTCTTTTCTTCTTGGTGAGCTTGGCCAGAGGTTTGCTGATCTTATTTAACCTTCCAAGGAACCATCTCTTGACTCAACTGATTTTTTTCCTATTGTTTTAATTTTTAAAAATGTTTATTGGAACATACTTGCTTTAAAATATTGTGTTAGTTTCTGCTGTTCAGCAAAATGAATCAGTTATATGTATCCATATATCCCCTCTTTTGTAGATTTCCTTCCCATTTAGGTCAACACAGAGCACTGAATACAGTTCCCTGTGCTATACAATAGGTTCTCATTAGTTATCTATTTTATAAACTCACTAAGTCATGTCTGACCCCATGAATTGCAGCACACCAGGTTTCTATGTTCTTCACTGTCTCACAAGTTTGTTTAAAGTTACGTCCATTGAGACAGTGATACCATCCAACCATCTCATCCTCTGTTTCCCCTTCTCCTTTTGCCCTCAGTCTTTCCCAGCATCAGAGTCTTTTCCAGTGAGTTAGCTCTTTGGATCAGGTGGCCAAAGTATTGGAGCTTCAGCTTCAGCATCAGTCCTTCTAATGAATGATCAAGATTGAGTTACTTTAGGATTGACTGGCTTATACATAGTGATGTATACATGTCAATCCTGGTCTACTAATTCATCCCCCCTCCTTGGTATCCATACATCTCTGCATCTCTGCCTCTGTTTCTGCTTTGAAAGCAAGTTCATCTAGATTCCATATACAAGTGATATTATATTAGATTTTCTATTTCTGACTTACTTTACTCTGTATGACACTCTCCAGGTCTATCTGTGCCTCAGCAAATAGCACAATTTTGTTCCTTTTTAATGGCTGAGTAATATTCCATTGTATGTATGTACCACATCTTCTTTATCCATTCCTCTGTTGATAGGCATTTAGGTTGCTTTTATGTCCTAGATATTGTAAATATGTTGCAATGAATATTGGGGTGTATGGATCTTTTTGAATTATGGTTTTCTCTGGGTATATGCCCAAGAGGGGTATTGCTGGGTCATATAGTAGTCCTATTTTTAATTTTTTGAGGAACCTCCATACTGTTCTTCATAGTGGCTCTACCAATTTACATTCCCACCAACATTGTAGGAGGGTTCATTTTTCTCCACATCCTCTCCAACATTTATTGTTTATAGACTTTTTTTTTTTTGATGATGACCATTCTGATTGGTGTGAGATGATACATCATTGAGATGATACAGCATTGAGATGATACAGCAGTTTTGATTTCTCTAATAATTTGTGATGCTGAGCATCTTTTCATGTGTTTCTTCTTTGGAGAAATGTCTATTTAGGTCTTTCACTCATTTTTTCATTCATGGGTTTTTTTTTGGTATTGAGTTTCATAAGCTATATGTATGTTTGAGATATTAATATTGTTTTTTTTAATTTCTATTTTATTTATTTCCTCTCTGATCTTTATTATTCCCTTCCTTCTGCTGAGTTGAGGTTTTATTTGTTCTTTTTCTAATTCTTTTAAGTGGTAGATTAGGTTGTCATTTGAAGTTTTTCTCATTTTTTGAGGAAGGCCTGTATCACTATGAACTTCCCTCTAAGGACCTCTTTTGCTGCATCCCATAAATTTCATATGCTTATGTTTTTAATGTTGTTTGTCTCAAGGTATTTTTTTTTTAAAATTTTCTTCTTGATTTCATCATTGACCTGTTGGGTTTTTAGTAGCATGTTGTTTGGTCTCCATGTAATTGTATATTTTTTTCTCATTTTTCTTTCTGTGGTTGATTTCTAATTTCAGACCACTGTAGTCAGAGAGTTGTTTGAAATAATTTCCATTCTCTTAAATTTTTTAAGGCTTGTTTTGTTCCCTAGTATATATCAGTAGGGTGATAAATCTGCTATTATTAAAATCTGCTATTATCGTGTTCCTATCAATTTCTCCTCTTATGTCTGTTAGTATTCGTTTTATGTATTTGGGTGCTCCTACATTGGGAGAATATATCTTAATGATTATAATATCCTCTTCTTGTATTGATCCTTTTATCATCATGTAGTGCATTTCTTTGTCTTTATTGGCTTTGTTTTAAAGTCTATTTTGTCTGATATGAGTATTGCTATCTCCACTTTCATGTCATTTCCATTTACTTGAAATAATCTTATTCCATTCCCTCACTTTAAATCTATGCCTGTATTTTTCCCTAAAGTGTCTCTTTTAGGCAACATACTGTAGGTTCTTTTTTTTTTGTTTTTGTTTTTTAATTATTATCTAGTCTGCCACTGTTTGTCTTTTGATTGGATCATATAGTCCATTGACATTTAAAGTAATTACTGATATGTATGTATTTATGACTATTTTAAACCTTGTTTTCCAGTTGAATTTGTATTTCTTCTTCGTTCCTTTCTTCTTTTTATTTTTCCTTTTATGGTTTGATGACCTTTTTTTTGTATTTTACTTGAGTTCTTTTCTTACTGATTTTTATGAGTATTATATGTGTTTGATTTGTGGTTACCCTGGTTATCAAGTATGTTAACCCATAACTATATCTACTTGCTTTAGACTGATAGTCATATGAGCTTAAACACATTCTCAAAAATATACATTTTCTTATTCTCCTCCCCCACATTTTGTGATTTTGATGTCCTGTTTTAAATCTTTATGTTTATCCTTTTGCTGATAATTGTAACTATAATTTCTTTCACAAATTTTTGATTTTTTAAGCCTATGTGCTGAAACTCTAATACTTTGGCCACCTCATGTGAAGAGTTGACTCATTGGAAAAGACTCTGATGCTTGGAGGGATTGGGGGCAGGAGGAGCAGGGGACGACAGAGGATGAGATGGCTAGATGGCATCGCTGACTCAATGGACATGAGTTTGAGTAAACTCCGGGAGTTGGTGATGGACAGGGAGGCCTGGCGTGCTGCAATTCATGGGGTCGCAAAGAGTCGGACACAACTGGGCGACTGAACTGAACTGGCTTATTTAAGTAATCTTCAATCCTTTTATATATTTGCCTTTCCTGTTGTGATAGTCCTTTTCCTATAGAGTCATACTTTTCTATTTTGAAAAGACCTTTCAATATTTCTTTTAGGATAGGTTTAGTACTGCTGTATTGTTTTAGTTTTTTGCTTGTCTGAGAAATTCTTTCTCCTTTTCTAAATGATAATCATGCTGGGCAATGTATCCTAGGTTGCAGGTTTTTCCATTTCAGGACTTTGAATATATTTTGCTACTCCCTTCTGGCCTGCAAAGTTTCTGCAGAGGAATCAGCTGGTAACCCTATGTTGTTGTCATTGTTTAGTCACTAAATCATGTCCGACTCTTGCAATCCCATGAACTGTGGCCCACCTGGCTCCTCTGTCCATGGGATTTTCCAGGCAAGAATACTGATGTGGGTTGCCATTTCCTTCTCTATGGGATCTTCCTGACCCAGGGGTCGAACCTATATCTCTGGTGTTGGCAGATGAATTCTTACCACTGAGCCACCAGGAAAGTACTAACAACCTTATGGGGATTCCCTTTTAACTGATTGTCTGTTTTTCTTTCACTGCCTTTAGAATCCTCTCTTTATCTTGAACTTTGCCACTTTAATTTTGATATATCTCAGGGTGGGTTTGTTTGGGTTCATCTTGCTGGGGACCCTTTGTACTTCCTATTCCTAGATATCTATTTCCTTTTTTAGGTTTGGGAAGTTTGCAGCCATAATTTCTTCAAATACATTTTTTATTCCATTTTCTCTTTCTTTACCTTCTGGTATCAGTACTGGTCCCTCATCCTGCTTGGCAGCAAGTCAGCCCGTGTACATTCTTCTAGGCAAATTCCAGGCCCCTGCACCTCCCTATACCTGGCTAATCTACTAGACAGTGAAGGAGGTTCCCAAGGTGAGCTAATCTTTCTTTCCTCACTCTTGGCTTTTTCTTAGGGGTGCAGGTCTTATCTTCATTTTCTTCATTTCTTTTTTTTTTTCTCCTTTAGTCCTGCCCAGTTATGTGAGGTTCTTTCTTGCAGCTTTAGTTGCATGAGCTCTTCTGCCCACTTTCAGTTGGCATTCTGTGAGAACTGTTCCACATTTAGATGTATTTTTGATGTACTTGTAGGGGGAGATGAACTCTATGTTCTTCTACTCTGCCATCTTGAACTCCTCGCTGACAATTTTTCAACATTTATTGTTAGTATACATAAATACAGTTAATTTTTATATATTGAGCTTGTATTGTATGACCTTAAAAGACTCAATTATTCTAGTAGCTTTTTTTTTTTTTTTAAAAAAGAGTTTTGGGATTTTCTATGTAGATAATTATGCTATCTAGGAATAATGACAGTTTTATTTCCTCTTTTCTAATTTGTATATTTTTTCTTATTTTGTTTTGTTTTTGCTGTATTTGAACTGGATAGGACCTCTAGTAGAATGTTGAATTGAAATGGTCAGAGCAGAACTCCTTGCCTTTCTCCTGATCTTATTGGGAGAAATATTCAGCCATTTACCATTCACTGTGCAGTCAGTTTTAGATTTTTCTTACATGTCATTTATAAATTTGAGAGAATTCTTTTCTATCAATAGTTTGCTGATGGATTTATGATGAATATATGCTGGATTTTTTTCAAATACCTCTTCTGTATTGATTGAAGTAATCATTTAAAGTTTGTTGATATGGTGAAAAGTGAAAGTGGTAGTCACTTCAGTTGTATCCAACTCTTTGCAACCCCATGGACTGTAGCCTGCCAGTCTCCTCTGTCCATGGACTTCTCCAGGCAAGAATACTGGAGTGGGTTGCCGTTCCCTTCTCCAGGGGATTTTCCCAACCCAGGGATCAGATCCAGATCTCCTGTATTGCAGGTGGATTCTTTACATTCTGAGCTACCAGGGAAGCTCTTAAAGCTATACCTGCTGCTGCTGCTGCTAAGTCGCTTCAGTCGTGTCTGACTCTGTGCGACCCCATAGACAGCAGCCCACCAGGCTCCAACGTCCCTGGGATTCTCCAGGCAAGAACACTGGAGTGGGTTGCCATTTCCTTCTCCAATGCATGAAAGTGAGAAGTGAAACTGAAGTCACTCAGTCGTGTCTGACTCTTAGCGACCCCATGGACTGCAGCCTACCAGGCTCCTCCATCCATGGATTTTCCAGGCAAGAGTACTGGAGTGGGGTACCATTGCCTTCTCCGAAGCTGTACCTACTCTTCTATTATTTTTAATCTATTGGCATAATGTTTTCCCCCTACTGCTCTAGTAATATTTTTATTTTCTTTTATCTATACTTTTGCCTCCTTGTTCATTCTTAATATTGTTGACTGGTGCCAGTTCTTTTATTGCTGCTGTTGCTGTTTAGTCTCTAAATGATGGCTAACTCTTTGTGACTCCATGGACCATAGCCTATCAGGCTCCTCTGTCCATGGGTTTTCCCAGGTAAGAATACTAGAGTGTGTTACCATTTCCTTCTCTAGGGGATATTCCCAACTGAGGAATCGAAACCAAGACTCCTGCATAGCAAGTAGATTCTTTACTGTCTGGGCCACCAGGGAAGCCCCAAGTGTTAGTTTTCTTTTGCTGAATTATAAATTACCAAATACTTAATGGGTCAAAACAACACAAATTTATCTTCTTACAATTCTGAAGATTTTCCTGGGCTAAAATCAAGGTGTTTGCAAGGCTGTGTTCCTTTCTGGAGAGTCTGGGGGAGTATTCATTTCCTTGCATTTTCCAGCCTCTGGAGGCCACTACATTCCTTGGTTCATGGCCCCTTCCTTCTTCTTAAAGTCAGCAATGTCTTTTTTACATTGCATTACTCTGACCCTGACTCTTCTGCCTCCTGCTTCTACTTTTAAAAACCTTTGTGATTATATTGGGCCCACCCAGATAGTCAGAACAATCTACCTATTTTAGTTCAGTTCAGTTCAGTTGCTCAGTCGTGTCCGACTCTTTGCAACCCCATGAATTGCAGCACGCCAGGCCTCCCTGTCCATCACCAACTCCTGGAGTTCACTCAGACTCACATCCATCGAGTCAGTGATGCCAGACTGCTAACTAGCAACCTTAATTCCATCTGCTACCTTAATCCCACTTTGCCATGTAGCCTAACACAGTCACAGGACGCACACATTTTTGTTTTGTTTTTCTTGGAATTATTATATTTTAAAAATATGCTTATTTTCCATGTTATCACCACCAGTCTAAGTTCACACTGTCAGTTGTCTACATTTCTTCTCAGTAATTCAGACATATATGATATGGGTATGCTAAGTCACTTCAGCTGTGTCCAACTCTTAGTGACCTTATGGATGGTAGCCTGCCAGACTCTTCTGTCCATGGGATTCTCAAGGCAAGAATACTGGAGTGGGTTGCCATGCCCTTCTCTAGGGGATCTTCCCCACCCAGGGATCAAACCCACATCTCTTATGTCTCCTGCATTGGCAGGTGGGTTATTTACCACTAGCATCACTTCTTTATTTTTATTATCATCTTTAAATTGCTCCTTGACTTTTCTGTCCTACTACAGTCTAACTGGTTTCTCACTTGGCTTTGTTCACGACTGTCATCCTGGAATAATTTATTTCCCTCAGAAGGTTGTTCTACTCCCTTGTAGCTTCCAAAATCGCTGTTAAGAAGTATGAATCCATCCTGATTGTGAACATTTATACTTTGTGTCTCTTTCTCATATTCTGTCATCTCTAGTGTTCTGATGATGCTGTGTTTTCTTGTGGATGTATTTTCATCCACTGTACTGAGAGCTCCATTTGCTCTTCCCTTCAGAGATTTTTTTTTTGAATTATTGTATTGGTGAAGTACTTCCTGCCACCCGCCGCCCCCCCCCCCCGCCCCTCTATCGATGTCTCTCCTTCCCTCCTACAATTTAAATGTTGCCTTTCCAAAGCTGGTTTTTATAATTTCTTAACATTTTTTTGTCTTCTATCTTCCTGTCTATGTCTATATTTCAGAGGATATCTTCAACATTATCAACCAGTCCCTCTATTGAGTGTTTTATTTCCTCTATCATGATTTTAATTTCTAATGTTTTTAAAAACTATTCTTTGAATTTTCTTTTCTTACAGAAACTTGTTCTTTCTTTTTCCTGAATGCAAAATCTTATCTGCTATCTCCAGTGATATTAATGACATAATTTTGTGCCTTTTATCTTTAGAGTCTTTTCTCTTGAAATTTATTTTCATTTTTAAAAAGCTTTCTATTTTGTATTGAGATATAGTTGATTAACAGTATTGTGACAGTTTCAGGTGGGCAGCAGAGGGTTTCAGCCATACATAAATATGTATCCATTCTCTCCCAAATTCCTCTCCCATCAAGCCCACCACATAACATTTAGCAGAGTTTCTTGTGCTATACAATAGGCCCTTCTTGGTTGAAATTAATATTTTAAAATATTTGTTTGTTGTTTATATTTTATGTCAGAGGCTTTCTTCATGGGTCTTCTGTTCTTTGACTGTTTCTTTCTATTTGAAAACTGATTGGGAATGCTAAGTGAGGAGGTTTAGTATCTGCTGAGGTTGTTTTGTTGAGAATTATGATGTCAAAGTTTTTTGGTCTTTTCTCTTGTACTGAGAAGATTCAACAGAAATTTATATTCTAAATGTCTTCCTTCAGTTCAGTTCAGTTGCTCAATCGTGTATGACTCTTTGCAACCCCATGGACTGCAGCATGCCAGGCTTCCCTGTCCATCGCCAACTCAAAGAACCTACTCAAACTCATGTCCATCACGTCAGTGATGCCATCCAACCATCTCATCCTTTGTCATTCCCTTCTCCTCCTGCCTTCAATCTTTCCCAGCATCAGAGTCTTTTCGAATGAGTCAGTTCTTCGCATCAGGTGGCCAAAGTATTGGAGTTTCAGCTTCAACATCAGTCCTTCCAATGAATATTCAGGACTGATCTCCTTTAGGATTGACTAGTTGGATCTCCTTACAGTCCAAGGGATTTTCAAGAGTCTTCTCCAACACCACAGTTCAAAAACATCAATTCTTTGGCACCCAGCTTTCTTTGTAGTCCAACTCTCACATCCACACATGACTATTGGAAAACCCATAGCTTTGACTAGACAGACCTTTGTTTGTAAAGTAATGTCTCTGCTTTTTAATATGCTGTCTAGGTTGGTCGTAACTTTTCTTCCAAGGAGCAAGCGTCTTTTAATTTCATGGCTGCAGTCAACATCTTCCTTGGAAGATACAAATCTAATTTCTTATATTCTGGATAGCAAATAAGGTTGAAGTTGTCTTGTGAAATGTTTTTTTTTTTTTTGTCATATCTCCCTGTATCTTTGTCCTTGTTGGTCTGTGAATTAAAATTAATCCTTTTACTCCCACTGTTAAGGCCTCAGAACAAAGCAAGAGCAAGTGCTTATGTTTGGCTGTTTTAATTGGAAGAACTCTTAGTATTAAAAAAAATATTATGGTTTATAAGTTCTTGTGTATTTCTATATAGTTATTTCTTAATAGTTATTTATTTCCTTTCGAAGTCAGTAGGTGGTCAACTCTTTTAGTTTAGTATGCATGCAAGTGGCTTTCTTGTGCCACCACTATTATACAATGGTTTAAATTTGTATAAGATTTTATTTATTTACTTATTTATTTGCAATCATCATTGTTCTATACTCAACACTTTCTACATCTGGAATCATGCCATTAGTCTTGGCTGGAGTTTCTAAATCTGTTCTCTAGGTCTTTTAACTTCCCTTTTATTGTATCAATTTCTTTTGTCTCTTGGTGTTTCATTCTGAGTCTGTTTCTCAAAATTTTTCTTTGGCCATACCCAATCGAGAGCTTATGCTATCTTTTGAGCTTTTATTTCAGAGTTTACAGCTTTGATTTATAAGATTCCTATTTTTTTTAACATCTACCATTTTTGATTCACAACTTAATAAACTCTTGTTCTTGCTTTTTATAACCTTAATCCTTCAGTTCTTTGTGGATGCTAGGCATTTATTTTCAAGTCCTTTTTCAAATTACATTATTTCTCTGAGACTATAACCTCATATTTGTTGAATTTGTTTACTTTATTTTCAAGATTGCTTTTGTAGTCTTAGAATTTTAACTTGTTACAAGTTTACCATAAATAGGGAAAATCATAGTTATTCTGTCTGCTTTTCTTATCCCTTTTAATTCTTGCTGGATTATGTTTTATTTGCTCAATCCCCAGTTCAGGACCAGTTCTTATGTTGGCAGCTTGAGCTATTTATTGTTCCATGAGAATATCAAAGGTCTGATTTTCAAGCCAGTGGGTGGTGTAATGCAAATTTTGGTTTGATAGCTATTCTACTACTTCCTACCACTTTGACGATACCCTAGTTGCCAAGCTGAGTTGCTACAGTCATCATAGCATATTAAAAGTCACTATGCATAAACAGGAAATCCCTGCTTCACCTCATGATTTCCTGTCATGACCTAACTTCACTATACTGCCACACATTCAATACTGTTGGTTTATGTTACCCCCATAGGAGTTGAACTCCTAGATGCCTCTGTGTGTTTCCTAGTAGCTAAGTGACTTCAGTCTCCTCTGTTGCTAAGTTTCTTTTTTTGTTGTTTCAGCTCTATGAACATGTTCCTCTTTTCTCTTATTTACTATTTTAAGTGATTATGGCTATATTTTTATTTTAAAAGTATGTTTTGTGATTTAGCTGTCATTACTATATTTTGTGTTTGGAGCTTAGGCAGGATGTTTTTCCCATGTGAACCTACAGTGCTAACTTGACATGATGATCCCTTGGAATTTTTAGATGGCTTGTTGTTCAGTCGTGGCAAAGTTTTTGTGACCTCATGGACTGCAGCATTCCAGGTGTCACTATCTTCCCTTCACGATTTCCTGGAGTTTGCCCAAATTTATTTCCATTTAGATGTCTGCTAATGTTTTTTTTTTTTTCCCAAAAAAGTGACTACTCACTGTTTGAGACCATGGTTATAAAGAGTTTTTACTGATTAGTTTTCCATCCTTAATCTGTAATCATAGGTTCTAACATTAATATATCAGTATATGGGTATCACTTTCACTTGTGAAGCAATGGAGGCATGGACCCACTCAGGTTGGGTGAGGCAAGCAGATATTTTTGACTGTGAAGGCAGGAACATTGGACTTGCCTAAAACTGGGGCCCCAGACTGATAGTAAAGAAATTTCTGTAGGACAGATGGGCAGCAATGGTTACCTCAGCAGGAGAGAATTTTTGTGAAGCTAGGTGGAAGAGACACTAGGAATATGAGAAAAGTCAGTCACCAGGTTTATGTTGGGAGAATGGCAATCCTTGTCTTATTCCTGATCTTAGAGGAAATGCCTTCAGTTTTTTACCATTGTATATGATGCCAAGAAAATGCACTGGTCATACCAAACACCCTCTTCCAACAACACAAGAGAAGACTCTACACATGGACATCACCAGATGGTCAACACCAAAATCAGATTGATTATATTCTTTGCAGCCAAAGATGCAGAAGTCTATACAGTCAGCAAAAACAAGACGAGGAGCTGACTGTGGCTCAGATCATGAACTTCTTATTACCAAATTCAGACTTAAATTGAAGAAAGTAGGGAAAACTGCTAGACCATTCAGGTATGACTTAAATCAAATCCCTTATGATTATACAGTGGAAGTGAGAAAGAGATTTAAGGGACTAGATCTGATAGATAGAGTGCCTGATGAACTATGGAATGAAGTTCATGACATTGTGCAGGAGTCAGGGATCAAGACCATCCCCATGGAAAAGAAATGCAAAAAAGCACAATGGCTGTCTGGGGAGGCCTTACAAATAGCTGTGAAGAGAGGAGAGGTGAAAAGCAAATGAGAAAAGGAAAGATATAGGCATCTAAATGCAGAGTTCCAGAGAATAGCAAGAAGAGATAAGAAAGCCTTCTGGAGTGATCAATGCAAAGAAATAGAGGAAAACAACAGAATGGGAAAGACTAGAGATCTCTTCAAGATAATTAGAGATACCAAGGGAATGTTTCATGCAAAGATGGGCTCGATAAAGGACAGAAATTGTATGGACCTAGCAGAAGCTGAAGATATTAAGAAGAGGTGGCAAGAATACACGGAAGAAGTGTACAAAAAAGATCTTCACGACTCAGATAGTCATGATGATGTGATCTTTAATCTAGAACCAGACATCTTGGAATGTGAAGTGAAATGGGCCTTAGAAAGCATCACTACGAACAAAGCTAGTGGAGGTGATGGAATTCCAGTGGAGCTGTTTCAAATCCTGAAAGATGATGCTGTGAAAGTGCTGCACTCAATATGCCAGCAAATTTGGAAAACTCAGCAGTGGCCACAGGACTGGAAAAGGTCAGTTTTCATCCAATTCCAAAGAAAGGCAATGTCAAAGAATGCTCAAACTACCGCACAATTGCACTCATCTCACATGCTAGTAAAGTAATGCTCAAAATTCTCCAAGCCAGGCTTCAGCAATATGTGAACCGTGAACTCCCTGATGTTCAAGCTGGTTTTAGAAAAGGAAGAGGCACCAGTGATCAAATTGCCAACATCTGCTAGATCATGGAAAAAGCAAGAGAGTTCCAGAAAAACATCTATTTCTGCTTTATTGACTATGCCAAAGGCTTTGACTGTGTGGATCACAATAAACTGTGGAAAATTCTGAGAGAGATGGGAATACCAGACCACCTGACCTGCCTCTTGAGAAATCTGTATGCAGGTCAGGAAGCAATAGTTAGAACTGGACATGGAACAACAGACTGGTTCCAAATAGGAAAAGGCGTACGTCAAGGCCGTATACTGTCACCCTGCTTATTTAACTGATATGCAGAGTACATCATGAGAAATGCTGGACTGGAAGAAACACAAGCTGGAATCAAGATTGCAGGGAGAAATATCAATAACCTCAGATATGCAGATGACACCACCCTTATGGCAGAAAGTGAAGAGGAACTAAAAAGCCTCTTGATGAAAGTGAAAGAGGAAAGTGAAAAAGTTGGCCTAAAGCTCAGCATTCAGAAAACGAAGATCATGGCATCCGGTCCCATCACTTCATGGGAAATAGATGGGGAAACAATGGAAACAGTGTCAGACTTTATTTTTGGGGACTCCAAAATCACTGCAGATGGCAACTGCAGCCATGAAATTAAAAGACGCTTACTCCTTGGAAGAAAAGTTATGACCAACCTAGATAGCATATTCGAAAGCAGAGACATTACTTTGCTGACTAAGGTCCGTCTAGTCAAGGCTATGGTTTTTCCAGTGGTCATGTATGGATGTGAGAGTTGGACTGTGAAGAAGGCTGAGCACCGAAGAATTGATGCTTTTGAACTGTGGTGTTGGAGAAGACTCTTGAGAGTCCCTTGGACTGCAAGGAGATCCAACCAGTCCATTCTGAAGGAGATCAACCCTGGGATTTCTTTGGAAGGGATGATGCTAAAGCTGAAACTCCAGTACTTTGGCCACCTCATGTGAAGAGTTGACTCATTGGAAAAGACTCTGATGCTGGGAGGGATTGAGGGCAGGAGGAGAAGGGGACGACCGAGGATGAGATGGCTGGATGGCATCACGGACTCAATGGACATGAGTCTGAGTGAACTCCAGGAGATGGTGATGGACAGGGAGGCCTGGCGTGCTACGATTCATGGGGTCGCAAAGAGCCGCACACGACTGAGTGACTGAACTGAACTGAACTGAACTATGATGTTTGCTGGTAGGTCATATATGGCCTTTATTATGTTGAGGTATGTTGCTTCTTTGCTGGCTTTATGGAGATTTCTTATCATAAATGGATGTTGAATTTTATCAAAAGCTTTGTCTGTGTCTATTGAGAGCAGTTGGTAAAAAAATCTGCCTGAAATGCAGGAGATCCTGATTCGATTCCTGGGTTGGGAAGATCCCCTGGAGAAGGGAAAGGCTACTGACTCTAGTATTCTAGCCTGGAGAGTTCTGTGGATTGTATAGTCCATGGGGTTGTGAAGAGTTGGACAGGACTGAGCAACTTTCACATTGAGGGCAGACTTGCTGCCCCACCCCATACCCACAACTGGCTAGGAGCATATCTAGCAGCCACGGGGTGAGACTGCACTGTAAAAACCCAAAGAACATCAGAAGTGACACATCAATGTTCATGGACTCATAGGCTCTAGCTGACGCCAATTCCCCACTCGCCCTGACTGATGTCTAGGTGACATCATTTAGCTGAACCAGACCTGGTGAGGCTGCCGTGACAGGGGCCATACCCTGGATGCTTCCATAGCAGCCAAATGAGCAGCCCTGGCAGCAGGGCTAGAGTGGCCATCTCTAGAGTGAAACAAGGCAGGGACCCATTGGAATCCACCGAGCATCATATCCATGTCTGGAGTGAACAAAGGCGGACCCAGCAGAATCTGCCCAGTATCACTGGCTGTGCACTGCTGCATCTGGAGTGACCCTAGGGAGTCCACTGGCATCTTCTGGGCATTAGCCCTGGTGTGGTGGAGTGTAAGCTACTCTAAAAGTGAAACCAGGTAGTGGATCCATCCACAATCCAGCTGGTCGTCACCTGCCCCCAGCAGGTGGTGGCAGTAGGAACCAGCCAGTGACCTATAGCAGGCCAAAACAACTTCCTGACAAATGGCATTGTGACCTTTTGGACAGAGATTTGAAGGTGGTGCTGGTGTGGATACTGGTAAATTGCTGGTGTCAAATCGGAACATTTAACACCAGCAAATGTGGACATTTGACACCACCAGATTTTGGAGGGTCCCACTGCTAATCCTCAAAAACCCATAGCAGAATTTGGAATTCTAAAGAAGGTGGCTGCTCCATACCACCCATAGTTTCCAAATAGCTGAAGTGCTCTCTGAGTGGAATGCAGATCCACTAAAAGCTATGAAACTGTACAGTGGTGTCCCTTTGGATGGCTGCCCCAGGAACATTCAGCTTATTGCCTCACAGATTGACATGAAGCACAAATCTGTGCAGAGTGTAAATTAGATGGATAACTAGAAACCATGCTTTGAGAAGTTTCAGTGGCAGTAGTGGCACCAGTGTTGCTGAATCCAAGTTCTTACTGTTCACCATTACACAAGACAATAAATCGAGAGAAGAGCTGTTAGGGGAAGGAAGAGCTGCCTTATTTCAAAAGCCAGCAAACCAGGAAGATGGTTGACTAGTATCCCAAAGAACCATCCTATGGGGGTTGGATGCTTTTTTTTAAAAATAGATCAAAGAGGGAGAGGTGAGGTGGTAAAGTAGAAAAGATGATGAGTTGTTGTAAATATTTCCTAGTTCCAGCTAGACTCCAGAGAGAATATGTTCATTTCTTCTTTTCTGTAGTCATTCACTGATGTGCCTTGTCAGGATATTTCCTGTGAGCGTAAACAAAGGTATTTTAACTTAACACTCAGGCACGGGAGGCAGAGATGTTGGAGATGAGCCATTATGTATACTTTAAGCTATAGGCAATATCCTTTTAGTGATTAACTTGTAGTGAAAGCAGTAAAGCACAAAGGTTAAAGTAGAAGAAATGGATCCACTACGGAGTCAGACCTGGGATAGAGGCAGATGCATTGTCGGGAATTCAAAGCAGCAATTTTTTACAGAGGAGTTGGACGCCCAGCTAGACATGTAAAATACAAGAATGGACACCAGTTAGTCAAACCAGCAAATCTGGGTGTGGTCCAGGACCCAGATGTCTCAATGGTGCTCCCTGGTAGGAGGGGGTGACAGACTGGGGCTGTGTGGCCAATGATGGATTTATTTCCTTTATATTTTAAAATAGGATTTAAAATTCATGTAAAGTCTTCTTTTTCTGTACTTTTCTTAAATTCTGAAACAGACTTGTTTTGTACTGATTCATTTTTGGAGTAAATTTTTCTGGTTGCTGTTGTGGCAAAGGTGGTGTTTTCACCTTTGCCATAATAGAATATGTGCTCACTTGCTGCAGTCATGTCCAACTCTTTTGTGACCCTATGGACTATAGCCTGCCAGGCTCCTCTGTCTGTGGGATTTCCCAGTCAAGAATGCTGGAGTGGGTTGCCATTTCCGCCTCCAGAGGATCTTCCTGACCCAGGGATTGAAGTGTCTTCTGCTTTGGCAGGCAGATTCTTTACCACCACACAAACCTTGGAGGCCAATAATACGATATAAATGTATATAATTAAATTAACAATGCATTAAAGGATCACACACCATGATCAAGTGGGATTTATCCCAGGGTTGCAAAGAGTTCAGAATAGCTGAAAGCGCCCAACATGGAGTCAGAAACAAACACTTGAATGGCACCCAGCAGAGGACAATATGGAGAACAAGAAAATAAAAGGGAGAAGAGAGTATTGGCTTCAGATTTAAACTGACGGAGAGATGGGAGGGATGCCTGAGCTGGGAACAGGGCCAGCCCAAATGTTGCTGAGGGTGCAGAGGTGATCACCCTGGGCATAGATGAAGAGCAGGTGGGTGATGTGCCCATGAACATGTGAACTACAGACAGTGCCATTAAGTCCAAGAGGAGAACCCCTTTGCTTGTGATCGTGCTGCCTGGACTAGTAGCCTGTGAGCCTGAGGGTGAAGAGGCTGATGCAGAATGCCTTGAAACAGACCATGAGGCCTTCATGAAAAGCCGTCCTGCAGAACGAAAATGGATGATTAAGTGATTAAAACTAGAGTTAAGATTAGAAGAAGCAAAACTAATTTTATTGAAAAAGTTATAACAGAGTAAAATATAAAAGGAAACCAAGAACCAAACAGATATTTCTGCAAAGAACACATGCAGATGGCTAATAAACACATGAAAAGATGCTCAACATCATTCATTATCAGAGAAATGCAAATCAAAACCACAATGAGGTACCATCTCATGCCGGCCAATCAGAATGCCTGCCATCAAAAACTCTAAAAACAATAAAGACTGGAGAGGATTTGGAGAAAAGGGAACCCTCTTACACTGTTGGTGAGAATGCAGACTGGTATAGCCACTGTGGAGAACAGTGTGGAGATTCCTTAAAATACTAGAAATAGAACTGCCATACTACCCAGCAATTCCACTGCTGGGCATACACACTGAGGAAACCAGAATTGAGAGAGACACATGTACCCCAGTGTTCATCGCAGCACTATTTACAATAGTTAGGACATGGAAGCAACCTAGATGTCCATTGGCAGACAAATGGATAAGGAAGTTGTGGTGCATATACACAATGGAATATTACTCAGCTTTAAAAAAGAACACATTTGAGTCAGTTCTAATGAGCTGGATGAACCTGGAGCCTATTACACAGAGTGAAGTAAGTCAGAAAGAGAAACACCAATACAGTATATTAATGCATATATATAGAATTTAGAAAGATGGTAACAATGACCCTATATGTAAAACAGCAAAAGAGACACAGACATAAAGAACAGACTTTTGGACTCTATGGGAGAAGGCGAGGGTGGCATGATTTGAGAGAATAGCATTGAAACATGTATATTATCATATGTGAAATAGATCGCCAGTCCAAGTTTGATGCATGAGACAGAGTGCTCAGGGCCATTGCACTGGGACGACCCTGAGGGATGGGATGGGGAGGGAGGTGGGAGGGGGTTTCAGGATGGGGGGGACACAAGTACACCTGTGGCTAATTCATGTTGATGTATGGCAAAACCACCACAATATTGTAAAGTAATTAGCCTCCAATTAAAATAAATTAATTAAAATAAAACAAAATGTTTACAAATATGGGGGGGGGAGGAAAGGAGGTTCTACTGAGAGTTCCCTGACTACCCCTCCTCTACTTGTACAGGGCACCTAGATCATTCTTTCTGGCAAGCCATTGCTTCAGACCTCTTTGATTCAGATGCTGTGGTCGTGACAACCCAAGACCCCTGGGTCCACTGTGGGCACAGATGTCCTTGTAGTTAGGACCATAGGGCACCTGCTCGTCAGAAAGGTGACAGCAAATCCACAAGAAACACCATTCCAGGGTGGGCCACAGCGAGTCTTTGCTGGCTCCCCAGGCATCCGTGCCCATTCAGGGACAGAGGACCCAGCAGGGCCTCTCTGTGTCTCCAATGTCACCAACGCTAGTCCACTTGTCAATATCCCACAGCCCTCCTCACCATCCCTATACAACAGCCACCTCTGCTCAGGCCAACTGCACCCTCATCAGCGTACCTCCATGGTCACTTCTGCTGATTTTGCAGTCAGCCGGCAGGTGGCAGCCAAGCTTGCATGGGAGTAACCACCGCTTTAAGTCCCTCCTCCCCCCACCCCCCAAATGAACGTCCTGCCCAGCGTGGCGAACAACAAATCCATCTAAGTGGTTGGCCTTGAGGAGGTGGTGCCAAACCTGCTGGAGACGCAAGCGGGCAGGTTGTGGTGCTGTCCTGGGTGCCCTACTTATGTGAACACTCTATGATGGACTTCTTGTGTCGCTGGTGGGAGGAGAAGGGCGGCGCCATCATGTATGAGGACTGCATGGCGTCCAACCAGAAGGCACTCAACTTGGAGCAGCACCCGAAGACCGCCTTCCGTAAAGCCGTCTGTATTGTTTCACCCTGATTCCTTTCTTCAAGGGTCCCCAGCCTCCAGGCTATGGACAGGCACCTATTCCTGGCAAGGTAGGAACCCACGCTGCATAGCAGCGGGTAAGCAGCCACAGGAAATCTAAGCTTCTTCGCCTCCATTTACAGCCACACCCTTCTCTCTCCCCTATCTCTCTAATTATAGCCTGAGCTCCGCCTTCTATCAGATCAGTGGGGACATAATAAATATAATATGTAATGGGCTTTCTCGGAGAAGGCAATGGCATCCCATTCCAGTACTCTTGCCTAGAAAATCCCATGGATGGAGGAGTCTGGTGGACTGCAGTCCCTGGGGTCGCAGAGTCGGACACAACTGAGCGACTTCCCTTTCACTTTTTGCTTTCATACATTGGAGAAGGAAATGGCAACCCACTCCGGTGTTCTTGCCTGGAGAATCCCAGGGACGTGGGAGCCTGGTGGGCTTCCGTCGATGGGGTCGCACAGAGTCAGACACGACTGAAGCGACTTAGCAGCAGCAGCAGCAGCAATGTGCTTTCTGCTTGAATAACCCCACCCCCCCCATGAAAAAATTTTCTTGCATGAAACCAAGCCCTGGTGCCAAAAACGTTGGTGACCACTGCTTTTCAATCCATTTTTCTCAATTTTGAGAAAGAAACTGTCTTGCTCTTCTGGAATGGGTGTATTTATGCCATGTGTTTGCAAAAAGTATCTCATTGTCATAAGTGGCATTTTAGCTGCGTTAATACCCCAACAGAAAAAAGTAGTCTTAGAACTCAGTCTCCTCTCTACTGTGGGAGCGATTTCCCTCTCCTTTCTGAATGCCTCTTCAGATATATCAATAAGTGGCATAGTCTCAGAAGTATTTGGGGATCCTGGGCCATAACCATGCTATAATGCTCCTAGTTATTTGCTGAGTGGCAGCTGGAAGCTGAAATTGATGAATATAAAGATAACCTTCATGTTTTTGTGTCCAGTCTCCAAATTTCCCATTTTTAAATACAAGGAGGTTGGCCAAACAGTGTGCATTGCATATTCCTGTTTGTAAATCCTGCATCTTAGGGACAGACTACGAATCTTCCAATCCTTCGTCTGCCTGCCTGCAGCCCCAGGGACCTCTACTGAGAGTAGCTCTTTGGATGAGAGGCAGGACACCACAGTTGGCAAGGTGCATGTTTTTTAGTCTGAGTTCTGAGTTGGAAGGGGATATGAGTTAGTGAACTCTTAGAATACTTGTTGTTGTTCTTCAGTTGCTACGTTGTGCTGACTCTTTGTGATCTCATGGACTACAGCACACTAGGTTTCCCTTTCCTTCACTATCTCCTGGAGTTTGCTCAAACTCATGTCCATTGGGTCATTGATGCCATCCAGCCATCTTATCCTCTGTCTCCCCCTTCTCCTCCTGCATCTTTCCCAGCATCAGGGTCTTTTCCAATGAGTCGGTTCTTCACATCACATGGCCAAAGTTTTGCAGCTTCAGCATCAGTCCTTCCAAAGACTATTCAGCGTTGATTTCCTTTAGGATTGTCTGGCTTGATCTCCTTGCTATATAAGTAACTCTCAAGAGTCTCCTCCAGCACCACAATTTGAAGTCATCAGTTCTTCAGTGTTCAGCCTTCTTTATGGTCCAACTCTTCCATCCATACATGACTACTGGAAAAACCATAGCTTTGACTAGAAGGAGATTTGCTAGCAAAGTGATGTCTTTGCTGTCTAGGTTTGTCATAGCTTTCCTTCCAAGGAGCAAGCATCTTTTAATTTCATGGCTGCAGTCACCATCTGCAGTGATTTTGGAGCCCAAGAAAATAAAGTCTGTCACTGCTTCCACTTTTTCCCCTTCTATTTACCATGAAATGATAGGACCAGATGCTGTGATCTTAGTTTTTTGAATGTTGAGCTTCAAGTCAGGTTTTTCACTTTCTTCTTTCACCCTCCTCAAGAGACTCTTTAGTTCATCTTCACTTTCTGCCATTAGAGTGGTATCATCTGCATATCTGAAGTTGTTTATATTTCTCCTGGCAATCTTGATTCTAGCTCATAATTCATCTAGCTGGCATTTTGCATGATGTATTCTGCATATAAGTTAAATAAGCAGGGTGACAATATATAGCATTGTACACCTTTCCCAATTTTGAATGAGTCTGTTATTCCATGTCCAGTTTTAACTGTTGCTTCTTGACTCACATACAGGTTTGGCAGGAAACAGGTAAAGTGATCTGGTACTCCTATCTCCTTAAGAATTTTCCACAGTTTGTTGTGATCTGCACCATCAAAGGCTTTAGCATAGTCAGTGAAGCAGAAGTAGATGTTTTTCTGGAACTCCCTGGCTTTCTCTGGGATCCCATGAATCTTGACAATTTGATCTCTGGTTCCTCTGCCTCTTCTAAACCCAGCTTGTACATCTGGAAGTTCTCAGTTCACGTATTGCTGAAACCTAGCTTGAAGGATTTTGAGCATAGCCTTGCTAGCATGTGAAATGAGTTCAAATGTATGGTAGTTTGAACATTTTTTGGCATTGCTCTTCTTTGGGATTGAAATGAAAACTGACAGCTTCCAAGGTTTAAACAAGGAAAGACATGATAAAATTTGCCTTTTCTAAGGTAATTCTGACAGCAGAGAATGAATTAGCTTTCAAGGAAGTCAAAAGTAGATATGGAGGGAGAATTAGGTGATAGAGAAATAGCATTGGGTCTCACTCCATGGCAGTTTCAGAGGGGATGGAGAAAAGTGAGTAGTGAAAGTGAAGTCGCTCAGTTGTGTCCAACCCTTAGTGACCCCATGGACTGCAGCCTACCAGGCTCCTCCTTCCATGGGATTTTCCAGGCAAGAGTACTGGAGTGGGTTGCCATTTTCTTCTCTGGCCTGAAAAATATGGAATGCTTCACAAATTTGCGTGTCATCCTTGCGCAGGGGCCATGCTAATCTTCTCTGTATCATTCCAATTTTAGTATATGTGCTGCCGAAGTGAGTAGAGTAGAGAGATATTTAGAAGATAAAGGAGATCAGTCCTGGGTGTTCACTGGAAGGACTGATGTTGAAGCTGAAATTCCAATACTTTGGCCACCTGATGTGAAGAGCTGACATTTGAAAAGACCCTGATGCTGGGAAAGATTGAGGGCAGGAGGAGAAGGGGACGACGGAGGATGAGATGGTTGGATGGCATCACCGACTCAATGGACATGAGTTTGGGTAAACTCTGGGAGTTGGTGATGGACAGAGAGGCCTGACATGCTGCAGTCCATGGGGTTGCAAAGAGTCGGACACGAATGAGCAACTGAACTGAAGATCAGAGAGAACTGATCAAGAGGTAGGAAAGTATACCTCACTCAGAGGGTTGTTATGCAGCTTAAATAATTTAATAAAAATACAGTGCTCACAACAGTGCTTGATATAGACCATGTTTCTTTAGTTTTAAGAAGCACATTTTCTCCCCATATTTTAATATTTCTGAAATCAGGACAAATCTTACCTATCAGTGATGTACTGTTATTTACTTGGTAGCACTTCTGTTTTCTTTGTGGTATGTAAAATATTGGTGTGTCAAAATCAATGGCATCTTAGATTGAATGAAATATAGTAATTTTTGCTGCTAACAATATTATTTATTATTACTACTAATATTCTGAAAAAATCTAGGAGGAGCTAAGCTCAGGCACATAGATATATAACGAATACAAAACTGCCTAAAATAAGGGATATAATGGAGTGACAGAGTGTACAGAGAAGGTACAATCAATGAACATATACTTACCAGTTGGGAAAAACTGACTTTCATTATGGGAGTGCTTCTTAGAAGTGAGGTAGAATCCTGTCCATTCCTTTCCATTCCTTTCCTGTCCATTAGCTTTCCACAGGGCTTGGTACAGAGTAAAACTGAGTGTAAAAACACTATTTAAAAATTATAAAACAGAGCTGAGTGTGAAAGTGGGAAGAGTTGACTATGAAAGACTTTACTTCTTTTGGGAGTTAATCAGTTCACCTGTACTTGTGGACACACAGCAACCTAAGCAGTTTGATGTTAGAGTGCTTCTTGTAAAGATTGAATATCTCTTAATCCCAGAAGATTAACCCCGTCTTCCTTGCAGCTTCCTTTACACACTAAGCATAACTATAGTTTCTTAACAAGAATTTAATCCTCACAATCAGTAAAGTAACTAACTGTATGACCAATTTCACTTTGATGAAAATATAAGGTCACACATAATTATTCTTATCAGATATGAACCTGCATCTGCATGACTCCAAAATGTTTCTCCTATACCATGCTGTATCTTAAAATGCCAGTTCTTTAGTTAAAGGGTAAAATTTGATCTGTTTTTGACCATCCTTAAAGCTTTTCAATTACTCAACCACTATTTTTTGGTTGCTTATATGCCAGGCATTATGTAGGGAGCAGGAGATGAAAGAATAAACTAAATAGAACAAGAATCTTGTTCTTATGGAATTTATAATCCAGAAGGAGAAGATAATGGCATCCCACTCCAGTACTCTTGCCTGGAAAATCCCATGGGCGGAAGACCCTGTGAGCTACAGTCCATGGGGTCGCTAAGAGTCGGACATGGCTGAGCGACTTCACTTTCACTTCTCACTTTCATGCATTGGAGAAGGAAATGGCAACCCACTCCAGTGTTCTTGCCTTGAGAATCCCAGGGACGGGGGAGCCTGGTGGGCTGCCGTCTATAGGGTCGCACAGAGTTGGACACGACTGAAGTGACTTAGCAGCAGCAGGAGAAGATAGAGGAGACATAAAAGAGGTGAGTTCGATCCCTGGGTCAGGAAGAGCCCCTGGAAGAGGGCATAGAAACCCACTCCAGTATTCTTGCCTGGAGAATCCCATGGACAGAAAAGCATAGTGGGCTACAGTCTATAGGGTCACAAAGAATTGGACATGACTGAAGTGACTTAGCACACATGCACGGGAGAAGATAAACTATGTGATGTTAATTGCACAAATAAAATAATTGAAAATTATGATAAGTAATAGGAAGGAAACACAAAATTCTTTGATAGAGGAAAACAGAGGACGCATAATTAGATGGGACAACTCAAGATAGCCTTTCTAAGAAGATGGCAAGATAGGGGCATAGAGTAGGAATACAGAGATTTTAATGCAGGCAGATCTCCAACTGGGGAAGTAAAATCAGAAACCAGGAGAGCAATTTAAAGGGCATCGCACTACACTAGAGAACCTGGCAATCACTACTTTAGCCAACTGATCAAACTTAACATCACAACATAAAAAATCATGTGTTCCCTGTTGTGATACATTAGAAAGGACACAAAATTGATTATGTGCTGTTCTTGCCAAAACCCCATAAACCCAGTATATTCATGAGAAAACATTAGACAAACTCAAACTGAGAAACATTCTACAAAATAACTGGCCTTTTTTTCTTCAAAAATGTCAATGTCATGAAAAATAAAGACAGTTTAGGAAATATTCCAGATTAAAGGAGAATAAGGAGATATGACAACTAAATGTGAATATGATACTAGATTGGATCCTATACTGGGAAAATAACCGTGAAGGACATTATTGGGACAATTGGTAGAATTTGAATATGGACTCTATATTAGATAATAGTATTTTATCAATGATAAATTTATTCATTTTGATAATTCTGTGTAACTTGTAATGTGTGTGTGTATGCACGTGCTCAGTCATGTCCAACTCTTTTGACCCCGTGGACTCTAGCCCACCAGGCTCCTCTGTCCATGAGATTTTCCAGGCAAGAATACTGGAGTGGGTTGCCATTTCCTACTCCAGGGGATCTTCCTGACCCAGGGATCAAACCCACATCTCCTACATTAGCAGGCAGATTCTTTACCATTAGCGACACCTGGGAAGCCCAATAAGTAGTAATAGAAGAGTATGATATTGCTCTTTATGAAGCATGCAATGAAATATTTATAGATATAGAGTCAGTTCAGTTCAGTTGCTCAGTCGTGTCTGACTCTTTGTGACCCCATGGACTGCAGCATGTCAGGCCTCCCTGCCCATCACCAACTCCCCGAATTTACCCAAACTCATGTCCATTGAGTCTGTGACACCATGCAATCATCTCGTCTTCTGTCGTCCCCTTCTTCTCCTGCCTTCAATCTTTCCCAGCATCAAGGTCTTTTCAAATGAGTCAATTCTTTCCATCAGGTGGCCAAAGTACTGGAGTTTCAGCTTCAACGTCAGTCCTTCCAATTAACTCTCAGGACTGATCTCCTTTAAGATGGACTGGTTGGATCTTGCAGTCCAAGGGACTCTCAAGAGTCTTCTCCAACACCACAGTTCGAAAGCATCAGTTCTTCAGCACTCAGCTTTCTTTATAGTCCAACTCTCATATACCATACATGACTACTGGAAAAACCATAGTCTTGACTAGATGGACCTTTGTTGGCAAAGTAATGTCTCTGCTTTTTAATATGCTGTCTAAGTTGGCCATACCTTTCTTGCCAAAGAGTAAGTGTCTTTTAATTTTATGGCTGCAGTTACCCTCTACAGTGATTTTGGAGCCCCCCCCAAAAAAGTCTGCCACTGTTTCCCCTGTTTCCCCATCTATTTGCCATGAAGTGATGGGACCAGATGCCATGATCTTTGTTTTCTGAATGTTGAGCTTTAAGCCAACTTTTTCACACTTCTCTTTCACTTTCATCAGAGGCTCTTTAATTCTTCTTCACTTTCTGCCATAAAGTTGGTGTCACCTGCATATCTGAGAGTATTGATATTTCTCCCAGCAATCTTGATTCCAGCGTGTGCTTCATCCAGCCCAGCATTTCTCATGATGTACTCTGGATATAAGTTAAATAAGCAGGGTGACAATATACAGCCTTTACCTGGGGCCAAACTGTGGTGGAAGTAAGGAAGATAATGGTGACCTCCTTCAAAAGGTCCCATGCATATACTGCTACACTCAGTGCCCCCAACCCTGCAGCAGGCCACCACCAACCCACACCTCTGCTGGAGAGAGGTACAGTGTGGCAAATGTTTATAATTGATGACTCTGGATACCCAGTATGTTCTCTTCTTGGAAGTTATTGAAAATTTTAAGTTATTTCAAAGTAAAAATGTAAAAACAAAGAAAACAGTTAAATAAAAGTGGAGTAGGGAGGTTGTGCTTGAGTAGTTTGTGATAGTGTTGTGGCAACAGCATGGGAGTGGGGCAATGGGAAGGTAGAATTTGATCCATTTGGGGCACCATTTAAAAGTAAAATGGGCAGAAATGGTTGATGGTGTAGATATCATAGATAATATAGAAGGAATTGAGTAATTGGTATTGAAAGAGGCAGTAATGGCATAGGGTTCACATTTATAAAGTCATTTATGTGTTTTTCGGCCATGGCCAAGTAACTGAACCTCCAAGACTCAGTTTCTAATGTATAAATTGGGGATAATGCTATGTATTCATGGAGATGTGACAAGATTAAAATTACATTGGCAAAACATTTGTATGTTAGTATTCATTGAGTCTGGGGATGCTGCAAGGAAAAGGCTTCAACATTTTGCCATTAAGTGTGACATTTGCTGTAAATTTTTTGTTGATTTATCAGATTAAAGAAGTTTCTTTCCATTTCTAGTTTGCTAATGGTTTTAATTAGAAATGGCTATTGCATGAAAAGCATTTGATAAAATTCACCAGTTGAAATGATAATATGAATTTTATCTTTAATGCTATTATTTTGAATTATATTGATTTTTCAAATATTAAAGCTTGCATTCTTGAAAGGAATCCAACATAGTTACAACATATTATTCTTTTCATATACTGTTGGATTTGGTTAAGTAATGTTTTGTTTAAATATTTTACATGTATGTTTGTTAGAGGTATTGGCCTGTAAAGCCTTTTTATGTTCTGGTCAAATTTTGGTGTGAATGAAATTCTGATCTCAGAATGCAGTTTTATTCTATGGATTCAGTTGTATAAAGATGATGTTATATCTTTGTTCAGTGTTTGGTAGAAAGTGATAGTAAAGTCATCAATGCCTTACTTTTTAAAAAATTTATATTTTGAAGTATAGTTGATTTATAATGTGTTAGTTTTCAGTATACAGCAAAGTGATTCAGTTACATATCTATGTATCTCTATCTCAGATTCTTTTCCCACATAGGTTATTATAAAATATTGAGTATAGTTCCCTGTGCTATACAGTAGGTCTTTATTAGTTACCCATTTTATATATAATAGTGTATATATGTCAATCCCAATCTCCCAATTTATCCCTCCTCCCACCTTTCCCTTTTGGTAACTATAGGTTTGTTTTCTGTTTGTGAGTCTATTTTGTAAATAACTTCATTTGAACTTTATTTTTTTTTTTAGATTCCACATATAAGTGAAATCATATGATATTTATCTTTGTCTCTAACTGATTTCATTTACTATGATAATCTCTAGGTCTATCCATGTGGCTGCAAATGGTATTATTTTATTCTCTTTTATGGCTGAGTAATATCTTCTCACTCTCTTTATCCATTCATCTGTTGATGGACACATAGGGTTGCTTCCATATCTTGGCTATTGTAAATAGTGCTGCAGTGAACATTGAGGTGCATGTATCTTTTCAAATTATGATTTTCTTCAGATATATGCCTAGGAGTGAGATTGCAGGATTGTATGGTAGCTCTATTTTTAGTTTTTTTTTTTTTTTTTTGTGGAACTTCCGTAGTGTTCTCCATAGTAGGTAGCACCAATTTACATTCCCACTAACAGGGTAGGAGGGGTCCCTTATCCACATCCTCTCCATCATTTATAGTTTGTAGACTTTTTGATGATGGCCATTCTGACTGGTGTGAGTTGATACCTCATAGTAGCTTTGATTTGCATTTCTTTATTAATTAGTGATATTGAGCATCTTTTCATGTGCCTTTTGGTTATCTGTATGTCTTTGCAGAAATGTCCATTTGGGTCTTCTGCCCATTTTTTATTGTGTTTTCTGTTTTCGAGTTTTATGAGCTGCTAGTATATTTTGGAGATTAATCCCCTGTTGGTTGCATCATTTGCAAATATTTTCTCCCATTCAGTAGGTTGTTTTCCTTTGCTGTGCAAAAGTTTTTAAGTTTAATTAGGTCCCATTTGTTTATTTTTGTTTTTATTTCCATTACTCTAGGATGTGGATCCAAAAGTATATTGCAGTGATTTATGATAAAATGTTCTACCTATGTTTTCCTGTAAGAGTTTTATAGTATCTGGTCTTACATTTAGGTCTTTAATCCATTTTAAGTTTGTTTTTTGCATAACATTTTGCATTACAGAATGTTCTAATTTCATTCTTTTACATCCTGTCCAATTTTCCCAGCACCGCTTATTGAAGAGACTGTCTTTTCTTTATGGTATATTTTTGCCTTCATTGTATAACTTTTCAAATGTTTTTTTAATTGAGATATAATTAATACATAATTTAAAGTGCATGATGCAGTGATTTTATACATGAATATATTGTGAAATGGTTCCCAACGTAATATTCATTAACATATCCTTCACCTCACAAAATTACCATTTTGTTGTTTTGTTATTATGGTGGGAACATTAAAGCTTCCTTTCAGAGCAACTTTCAAGTGTACAATACAGTATTGTTAACTATAGACACTATGCTGTACCTTAGATCTCAAAACTTTCTATAACTGAATCTTTACCCTTTGACAAACATCTCCTCAGTTCCCCTTCCTTAAGTTCCAGGCAAACACCATTCTACTATCTGTTTTTCTCAGTGCAATGATTTAGATAACACATATAATCGTGTGTGTGTGTGTGTGGGTGTGTGTATGTGTGTGTGTGTGTGTGTGTGTGCTCAGTATTGTCCGACTCTTTTGCAACCCCGTAGACTGTAGCCCATCAGGCTCTTCTGTTCATGGAATTATCTAGGCAAGAATACTGAAGTGGGTTGCCATTTCCTACTCCAGGGAATCTTCCCGACCCCAGTATCAAACCCTTGTCTCCTGCATTTGCAGGTGGATTCTTTACCACTGAGTCAAACGAAGTCATCCATAAATCACATCATATAGCATTTGTCTTTCTCTGTCTGACTTATTTTACTTAGCTGATGTCTTTAAGGTCCACTCATGTTGTCACAAATGGCAGAATTTCCTTCATTTTTAGGCTGAATAATATCCCATTTTACATATATATCATATATTCTTTATCCATTCATCTGTCGATGAAAACTTCGGTAGTTTCCATGTCTTGACTGTTGTGACCAATGCTGCAAATGAACATGGGAATGCAGGTGTCTCTCCAAGAGTAATTTAATTTCCATTGGATATATGCAGAAATGAGATTGCTGGATCATATGGTAGTTCCATTTTTAAGTTTTTGAGGAACCTCCATACTATCTTCCATAGTGGCAAAGCAATTTACATTCCCACCAACAGTGCACAAAGCTTCATTTTTCTCCACATCCATGCCAACATTTGTCTCTCTTGTCTTTTTTGATATACTAACAGATAGAGGTGATATCTTCTTGTCGTTTTGATTTGCATTTCCTTAATGATTAGAGGTGCTGAACATCTCTTCATGTACCTTTTGGCCATTTGTGTATTTTCTTTGGAGAAATGTCTATTGAAATCCTCTGTCTATTTTTTAATTTGATTTTTTTTTTTTTGCTATTGAGTTGTATGGGTTCCTTATATATTTTGGACATTAATTCCATGTCAGATACACAATTTGTAAATATTTTCTGCCACTGTGCAATTTGCCTTTTTATTTTGTTGAATATTTCTTTTCATGTGTATAAGCTTTTTAATTTGGTGGAACCCCACTTTTTCATTTTTGCTTTTGTTGCTTTGTGGTTTTGGTGACATTTCAAAAATAAAAAGTCATTGCCAAGACTAATGTCAATAAGGTTTTAACCTTTATTTTTTTTCTAGGAGTTTATCAGTTTCAAGCCTTATATAAATCCTTAATCTATTTTGAGTTATTTTTTGTAAGTGGTATAAGATAGTGACTCAGTTTTTCTGCATGTGGTTGAACTTTGTGGAGAGACTGAGCCTGGTCTTTCCTACTTTGCCATCTTGATGACATCCTTGAAAGGGTTTTAAGATATAGGATAAATTTCTTTAATATTGTGTACTGTTCTGATTTTTTATTTTGATTTGAATCATTTTGATAGCTTGAACCTTGCTAGAAATTTGTACCATTTAATTATATTTTCAAATTAACAACATGAAATTTTTGTAGTATCTTAATGATATTTTCAACATCTGTAGGACCTGTAGCTTACATCCCTTTTAAAATTTCACGTTATTTATGCTTTCTGTTTTTTCTTCATTGGTCCTTCTAGAGGTTTATCAACTTTCTTATTTTTTCAAAGAAACAATGTTTGGTTTTTTTGATCCCCTTCATTGTATATTGTTTTCTGTTTCATTTATTTCTGGCCTTCTAATTTAATTTTTTCTACTTTCTTTGGGCTTAATTGGCTTTTCTTGTTTTAGCTTAGTAAGATGATGCTTAGTACAGTGATTTCCAACTTTCCTTCTTTGTTAATGTATGTTTTTAGGGTCACAAATGTTCCTCTAAGCATAACTTTAGCTGTAGTCCACAAGTTTTTGTATGTATTATTTTCAGTATTATTTAGTTTGAAATATTATCTAATTTTTAATGTGATTTTCCCATAGAACCAGGGTTATTTGAAAGTGTATTTCTTCCCCTACCCCATTTTAACAGCTTTATTGAAGCTAAATTGGTATATAATAAATTACGCATGTACAATTTGGTATATTTCAGAATACTTATATACCCATGGTTAAGATAATAAATAATAATAAATATAATGAACATGTTATATCTCCCAAAGTTTCCTCCTATCATCTCCTTCATCCAAAACCTAAAATTAAGTGTATTTCTTATTTTTCAAATGATGGAGGTTTCCTAATGTCATTTAATTATTTATTTCTTGCTTAATTACATTGTGGTCAGAGAGCATACTCTATAGAATTTTCAGTTCCTTGAAACTTGTTGAGACTTGCTTCTCAGTCTATAAAAGAGGTCAGGAAATTATGGTCCACATGCCAGGAATTGCTTATTAGACTATTTTTGTATGATCCTAAATCTAAAGATGTTTTTTTACATATTTACAAGGTGGTTTAAAAGAAAAATATGTGATGATGATCTCATGAGGCTCACCAAGCCTGAAGTGCTGCTGCTGCTAAGTCACTTCAGTCGTGTCCGACTCTGTGCAACCCCAGAGATGGCAGCCCACCAGGCTCCGCTGTCCCTGGGATTCTCTAGGCGAGAAAACTGGAGTGGGTTGCCATTTCCTTCTCCAATGCATGAATGTGAAAAGTGAAAGTGAAGTCGCTCAGCTATGTCAGACTCTTTGCGAGCCCATGGACTGCAGCCCACCAGGCTCCTCCACCCATGTGATTTTCTAGGCAAGAGTACTGGAGTGGGGTGCCATTGCCTTCTCCGACCTCATACTTTAGCCACTAGATAATGTCTCTCAGTGTGGGATCCAATGCTCACTGGAATCAGAAATATTTATTATCAAACCCTTTACAGAAAGTTTGCTGACCTCTGGCCTAAAATACATTCAGTGTATGCAAATATTCCATGTGTTTATGAAAAGAATATATATTCTGTAGTTGTTGAGTGTAGTGTTCCACATATGTCAGTTAGGTTCAATTTGTTAATGTTATTCAGATGTGATGTATCCTTACTGATGTTTTTTTTTTTTCTTCCATTCCATCAGTTACTGAGAAAGATGTATTAAAATATCCCAGTAAGATCTTTTATTTGTCTCTAATTGTGGTTTTGTGTAGCTTTTCTTCATCTGGTATCTTACTTCATATCTTTTGATGCAATACTGTTGCATACAGATTTAGAATTGTTATATCTTTCTGGTGAATAGAATCTTTTATCATTCTGAAGTGTCTCTTTATTGCTGGTTATGACTTTTGCTTTAATGTCTATTTCGTCTGATACTGATTTAGCCACACCAGCTTTCCTTTGATTAATTTTGTTTGGTATATCTTATTTATTGTATTCTTTTGTTGTTGTTGTTGTTGTTGCATTCTTTTTTTTAAATCTCAGTTTTATTTATTTATTTTTACTTTACAATATTGTATTGGTTTTGCCATACATTGACACGAATCCACCATGAGTGTACATGTGTTCCCCATCCTGAACCCCCCCCCCCCCACCTCCTTCCCCATCCCATCCCTCTGGGTCATCCCAGTGCACCAGCTCCGAGCACCCTGTATCATGCATTGAACCTGGACTGGTGATTCGTTTCACATGTGATAATTTACATGTTTCATTGCCATTCTCCCATATCATCCCGCCCTTGCCCTCTCCCACAGAGTCCAGAATACTGTTCTATACATCTGTGTCTCTTTTTCTGTCTTGGCGTATCTTTTTTCATTCTTTTATTTTCAACCTTTATGCATCCTTATATTTTAGATGTATATCTTCTTGTAACAAAGTTTTTGTATATTCAGTATGATAATTGCCCTTAATCAGAACATTTAATCAGTTTATATTTAAAATAATTAGTATATTTGATTATAAATACACATTATTATAGAATGTCTTCCATTTGTTCTGATTTTTTTAACAGTTTGCTAGGAAAATGGGTATTGAGTTTATGGGAATATGATGTCTATGCCAGATACACAACATGATGCATTGTGGGATCTCATGTGATTTGAGATTGGTAGCTGTGAGCCTGATGTAAATATAGGGCTGAAGAAGTAGTTTGGACCTGACCATGCAGTTATTCTGTGCCTTGGTTAATAATTTTAAATTTCCTTAAGATTACTCTGAAGTCGTTGAGGTATTTAAAGTGGTGAGAGAGCTACTGACAAAATGAGATTTTGAAATGCTAAACTTGGCTACAGTGTGTAGAATGGATGAGAAGGAGATAAAAGTAGATTACAGATTACAGATTATTATGATCAGATTCAAGGTAGATGCTTAGCAAATATTTCTTGTGTGAAATGAGGCTGCAGCTGTGGTCAAGAATGAGTTTATGACAGCTTGCACTAGGGTTGTGGTGGAACATGTGAACAGAAGCAAATGTTTCTGAAAGAGGTTTTTGTTGTTCAGTTGCTCCATTGAGGCCGACTCTTTGTGACCCCAGGGACTGCAGCATGCTAGGCTTCCCTGTCCTTCAACTGTCTCCTGGTGTTTGTGCAAACTTATGCCCATTGAGTCGGTGATGCCAGGCTTAGAATGTGTTGAAGAGGGACATGTGAAAGATGACTTCTAGGTTTTTGATTCTGCAGTTGGATGGGTGATGGTACCATTCACTGAGATAAGGAATAATGGAAGAGTATTTGGTCCTGGAAAAATGCTGGGACCCAGAGAAAATTAATTCAGTTACATGGTTCAAAAATAAAATAATGATATACAAATAAAGTTTGCTCCTACCACAGTCTTTAGCAATCCTGTTTTCTTCCCTGAATCTTACAAGAGCTAACAGGCCATGGGGTCACAAGGAGTTGGACACAACTGAGTGGCTGAACTGAACTTTTAAATTAATGTATTATTCTTCTATAGTTTTTAAAATACAAATATCTTATTTTAGAGTGTATTTATCTGATTACTCTTGAAATTGAATATATGTTTGCTATCTATTTGTAATATTCTGTTGTTAATTTTTTGTCCATATCCTTTGCACAATTTTGTATTTTGTGACATCTTTTACTTACTGACTCAAATAGCTCCTTATGTGTTAGAAATGTTAATATTTAGTTTCAAAATCTGAGTCTATTATTTCTAACTTTATAGATGAGGTCTTTTTGTTATAGTGAACTTTAGTATGTACTTAAAACTCTTTCTTTTCATGGCTTATGAGTTTTAGGCATTACTTAGCAAACTCTTCCCCACCTCAAGAGTACATTCATTAATTGTTAATTACATGTAGTAGCATTATATTCCATTGTGCACCATGAATTTTTTTTCTAAATGGATAACCCAATTAGTTCAGTGCAATTTATTGAATAGTCTATAATTTCCTCATTGGTCATAAATTTTTCCTTCATCTTACTGTAAATTCCTATATATACATATGGATCTGTTTGGGGGACCCTCTGTTTAATTACAGTGATTCTTTTTTCTATTTTTACCTTAGTACTAAATTTTAATTTTTTAAATTTGCTTTTTGAATAAATAACTCTTATGCAAAGATCGTAATTGAAAGAGTAAAAAGTGGTATACAGTGAAAAATAAGTCTCCTTCTCATTTTACCCAAACAGCCACCCGGTTTTCCTCCTAGGAGACAATTCCTTTTACCAGTGTTTTCATGCATCAACCTATCAACATGAAAATATTCTAATACTACAATGTTTTATTTTGTTAGATTTATAGTATATTCTGGTCTTTGTTAGATCAAATGACCTCTTACAGTTTTTTGGGTAGTTGCAAGCAATTTCTTATAAACCTTAAAATAAACTTGACAAGTTTTAAGAAAATGATGCTGAGACTTACTGGGATTTCATCAAATTGTGAATAAACTTGAGAACATTTGTATCTTTTAATTAGCTCTCCTCAGCCAGAAACATTCTATGTTGCCATTTATTCAGATCTCTTCAGTAATTTTGTTTGGTTTGAAGTACATATAGGATAAAATAAAATCATAAGTGTATTGCTCAATGAATATTTTTCAAAGGTACAAACCTGTGTAACCACCATCTGGATCAGGAAATTAAAAAAAATAATAACATCTTGAATCATGCCTTTATGCCTTTTCTAAGTCACTGTCAACACTCCCCTCCCCAAAGACAACTAATATCTTGATTTTTTAAGCTACAGATTAGTTGCACCTGTTTGTGAACTATATTCAAAGTTCAAAGTAAGTGGGATAATACAGTATAATATATATACTCCCTTGTATATGGCTTGTAGCACTCAATATAATGTTTTTAGACTCATTTATGTTGTTATACTAGCTATAGTTCATTAATTTTCAGTGCTGTTTAGTAATCCATTTTATAAACCACAATTTATATATCCATTCTACTGTTGATGATGGAATTTTTATTGTGTCTAATTTTATAGTATGAGAAATGTTTAGTAAGATATTCATTTACAATTTGTGGTTGAACATATGTCTTCATTTCTATTGTTTGTATAACTAGGAATGGGATTGCTGGGTCATAGAGTATGCCTACATTCAACTTATTAGAAACTGTCAAGGAATTTTACAAAATTTTTGCAACAATTTACATGTCTACCAGCAGTGTATAGGGGTTCCTGTGACTCTCCATTCTTTCTATCACTTAGTACTGTTAAGCTTTTAAAATTTAGCCATCATAATATGCACATTTTAGAGATTTTTAGTAGTTTTAATTTGCATTTCTTAATACCTTATGAGCTTAATCATGGTTTCACATGCTGTTTATACCTTTTAAATGTCTTAAATTTTTTTGAAAAACCTTTTTCAAATAATTTGTACATTTGTCTAATTTTAATCAATTTTATATTTTAATGAATTTCCCATTCTTCTAAATTTTCACATTTATTGACAGAAAGTCTTTAAAAAATAACATCCTCTCATATTTTTTAATTTCTTTTGTATCTTTATTGATATACACCTTTTCATTCCTAACATTGGGTATTTGTTTTCTCTTCTTCATTATTCGTCAGTCTTGCTAGCAGTCTTTGTTTTCATTTTATCTTTTTTTTAAAATTGAGATATAATTGACACACAACATTATATTAGTTTAAAGTATACAAAACAACATAATGATTCAACATTTGTGTATATAGCAAAACAATCACTACAATAAGTCTAGTTAACATTCATTAACACACAGTTACAGGTTTTTTATTATTGTGATGAGATCTTTTAAGATTTACTCTCTTAGCAACATTCAAACATACAATACAGCATTATTAACTATACTCACCACGCTGTACATTACACCCTTGTGACTTACTTTATAACCAGAAGTTTGTAGCTTTTGACTACCTTCAACCATTTTGCCTACCCCCAACCTCTGCTACTAGAAGTCCCCAATCTGTTCTCTGTATCTATGAGCTTGTTTTTTTAGATTCTATGTATAAGTGAAATCATATGGTATTTTTCTTTCCATGATTATTACACTTAGCATAATGCCCTCAAGGTCTATCCTTGTGTTTGCATATGGCAACAGTTCCTTCTTTTTATTAATGAATAGTATTCCACCGAAGAAAAGCTATGACCAACCTAAACAGCATATTAAAAAGCAGAGACATTACTTTGCCAACAAAGGTCTGTCTAGTCTAAGCTATGGTTTTTCCAGTAGTCATGTATGGATGTGAGCATTGGACTATAAAGAAAGCTGATTGATGAGGAACTGATGATTTTGAACTGTGGTGTTGGAGAAGACTCTTGAGAGTCCCTTGGACTGCAAAGAGATCAAACCAGTCCATCCTAAAGGAAATCAGTCCTGAATATTCATTGGAAGGACTGATGCTAAAGCTGAAACTCCAATAATTTGGCTACCTGATGCAAAGAACAGACTCATTGGAAAAGACCCTGATGCTGAGAATGATTGAAGGCAGGAGGAGAAGGGGACGACAGAGGATGAGATGGTTGAATGGCATCACTGACTCGATGGACATGAATTTGAGTAAGCTCTGGGAGTTGGTGATGGAGAGGGAATCCTGGCATGCTGTAGTCCAAAGAGTGCTTTGAGACTCTTTGGGGTCTCAAACAGTCAGGCACACGATTGAGCAATTGAGCTGAATATTCCATTGTATCTATATGTATTACATTTCTTTATATTAAAGATTTTTTTCAAATTCATTTATTTTAATTGGAGGCTAATTACAGTATTGTATTGGTTTTGCCATACATTGACATGAATCTGCCATGGATGTACATGTGTTCCCCATCCTGAGCCCCCTCCCACCTCCCTCCCCATCCCAATCCCTCTGGGTCATGCCAGTGCACCAGCCCTGAGCACCCTGTCTCATGCATCGAACCTGGACTGGCAATCTGTTTCATGTATGATAATATATATGTTTCAGTGCTATTCTCTCAAATCATCCCACCCTCACCTTCTCCCACAGAGTCCAAAAGACTGTTCTATATATGTGTCTCTTTTGCTGTCTCACATATAGGGTTAAAAATTTTATTATTTTTCTTTTTTCAGACCATGGAACAATATCTTTTATTATATAGAGGTTTTTTAAATTATTTTTTAATATCTCCCTACACAGGCAAAAAAAAATTGTGTAGAACATTTGAACTTGTAAACCTTATTACTGCATAGAGAAGGCAAAATTATCCCTACAGCATGCTTAACCAGGAGGCCAGTTCATCTGCTGACCTCCAAGAACATGGAGGTGAACATGATAGACAGACTGTCCCCCATCTGAACCTTCATTCACCACCATTTGAGACCCCTTCTTCAGGCCCAGATCAGCAGCACATTTCTTGCCAACAATCATCAAATGCCCAAGAAGACTTTTATCATCATCATCTACTGCAGAAATCTGGGATATATCTTTCTTGGGTATCACCAGAAACTGTTGGTACTTGCAGGGATATGTAATAGAAAGCAAGACACTGTGCCCAGCCAGGGAAAAGGTCGGGGGGCTTACTATTATCTTTTAATTGAAGTATAGTTGATAGTTCAGTTCAGCCACTCAGTCGTCTCCAACTCTTTGCAACCCCATGGACTGTAGCACGCCAGGCCCCCCGTCTATCACCAACTCCTGGAGCTTGCTCAAACTCATGTCCATCGAGTTGCTCATGCCATCCAACCATCTCATCCTCTGTCATCCCCTTCTCCTCCTTCCTTCAATCTTTCCCAGCATCAGGGACTTTTCCAATGACTCAGTTCTTTGCATGAGGTGGCCCAAGTATTGGAGTTTCGGTATCAGTCCTTCCAGTGAATATTCAGGACTAATTTCCTTTAAGATGGACTGGTTGGATCTCCTTGCAGTCCAAGGGACTCTCAAGAGTCTTATCCAACACCGCAGTTCAAAAGCATCAATTATTCAGCACTCAGATTTCTTTATGGTCCAACTCACATCCATACATGATGACTGGAAAAGCCATAGCTTTGACTAGACAGACCTTTGTTGGCAAAGTAATGTCTCTGCTTTTTAATATGCTGTCTAGGTTGGTCATAGCTTTTCTTCCAAGGAGCAAGCATCTTTTAATTTCATGGCTGCAGTCACCATCTGCAGTGATTTTGGAGCCCAAGAAAATAAAGTCTCTCACTGTTTCTGTTGTTTCCCCATCTCTTTGCCATGAAGTGATGGTACTGAATGCCATGACCTTAGTTTTCTGAATGTTGAGCTTTAAGCCAACTTTTTCACTCTCCTCTTTCACTTTCATCAAGAAGCTCTTTAGTTCTTTGCTTTCTGCCATAAGGGTAGTGTCATCTGCATATTTGAGGTTATTGATATTTCTCCTGGCAGTCTTGATTCCAGCTTGTGCTTCATTCAGCCCAGCATTTTGCATGATGTACTCTGCATATAAGTTAAATAAACAGGGTGACAATATATAGCCTTGACATACTCCTTTCCTGATTTGGAACCAGTCTGTTGTTCCATGTCCGGTTCTAACTGTTGTTTCTTGGCCTGCACAGATTTCTCATATAATGCTATGTAAGTTAGAGTTGTCCAATACAGGAATTGATAATTTTAAATTGATAAATTTAAATTTTATACTCCATTTATGGAACTTCCCTGGTGGCTCAGATGGTAAAACGTCTGCCTACAATGGGGGAGATCTGGGTTCGACCCCTGGGTTAGGAAAATCCCTGGAGAAGGAAATGGCAACCCACTCTAGCACTCTTGCGTGGAAAATCCCATGGATGGAGGAGTCTTGTAGGCTACAGTCCATAGGGTCACAGAGAATCGGACCCGACTGAGCGACTTCACTTTCACTATACTCTATTTATAGTTACAATAAATATTGGCTGTATTCCCTTTGTCGTACAATATTGAAAGGTTGTTGCTGAACCACAGAAGATGCTGGGATTTTTGACCTCCAGAGGAGAAGAATTCAATCTGGGACGAGAGATGAGGCTTGATTGCTCAGAGCTTTTGTGTAATGGAGTTTTATAAAAGTATAAAAGGGATAGAGAAAGCTTCTGACAGACATCAGAAGGGGGCAGAAAGAGTACCCCCTCACTAGTGTTAGCAATGGAGTTACATACTTTTTAATTACTTATTACAGTGAATCAAAAGAATGTCTGAAGGTTGTAAAGACTTTACTAGACCCACTCCCATAATTTACATTTTAAGATAATAGGATTGGCTGGAAGGTTTTTTTTTTTTTTTTCCAGAAACTGTCCTCAAGCAGGATACATTATTGTTATGTAATCCTAACGAATGTAGAGGGAAAAAAAGTTTGTCCTTTCCTCCTTCTTGAGAATTCCAGACCCCTGCCATGGGGTGATGGTACTGAATGCCATGATCTTAGTTTTCTGAATGTTGAGCTTTAAGCCAACTTTTTCACTCTCCTCTTTCACTTTCATCAAGAAGCTCTTTAGTTCTTTGCTTTCTGCCATAAGGGTAGAACCAGGGGTCTGGTTCTCGAGAACCCCAGACCCGTCTCCTTGGGGACCACCATACTTCTTATCAGCCTGGCTAGGAATTGACTCTCTCAATATATCTTTGTATCTTAGGTTAAATAATTTAAGTTTGTTAATCATTTCTTTGCAGAGCAGTACTATAATAAACCACCAGTGCTTTGGCTTATGACAGTTGACATGAAGATAGAAATTATCGCAGCTGTAATTTTTACCAGTGTTGTCCTTGAGTTTAGGTTGAACCTATACCATAACAGGATTAACCCTCCTTTCTTGTATGGTCCATATGTCTAGATTACAGTTTTTCAGATAAGCTCACAGATGGTTACATAGGACCTAATTGGCAAAGGAAGGGATAAAACTCTTATGTGGGGTTTTAAAACTCTTCAGTTCTGCTCGTTTATTCTGTATGATTGTTGTTATCCTTGTATAATCCGCAGTGACTGTAATAGTGCCTTAATCATAACAAGAATTTAGAAATTTATTCAAGAAATGATACCAGAGTGACCTATAACCTGACATACTATGCAGAATAGTTTAAAATATGCTTTAACAGAGCTAGGTAAACAAATGTATATCTGACATCTGAGCTCATAGCCACCTTAACTTCCTTTTTGTCTAAACAAATCACTTTTATACTTAATGGGGAGCCAACCAGCTTGAACTTAAGAAAGAATAATAGGTTTTGATGGAAAAATCTATCAGATTTCTTTCAACAGGAAAGAGATGTTAGATAGGAAACTTCTTTATATCTTGCATTAAAGGAACAGGAGGATGACTTTACAGGTTTTAGGAGTCCTCTGTGGCTCCTTTGCCTGTGT